>NW_026782764.1:370000-493978 GCF_031769215.1 Ylistrum balloti | reverse complement strand
ATACAGAGTTCTCACTGAAACAGTACCCTCACTACTGTATAAGATACTAGATATAGAGCTCTAACTGAAACAGTACCCTCACTACTGTATAAGATACACTAGATACAGAGTTTTCACTGAAACAGTACCCTCACTACTGTATAAGATACAACTAGATACAGAGTTCTCACTGAAACAGTACCCTCACTACTGTATAAGATACAACTAGATACAGAGTTCTCACTGAAACAGTACCCTCACTACTGTATAAGATACTAGATACATACCTCTCACTGAAACAGTACCCTCACTACTGTTTAAGATACAACTAGATACAGAGCTCTCACTGAAACAGTACCCTCACTACTGTATAAGATACAACTAGATACAGAGTTCTCACTGAAACAGTACCCTCACTACTGTATAAGATACAACTAGATACAGAGTTCTCACTGAAACAGTACCCTCACTACTGTATAAGATACAACTAGATACAGAGTTCTCACTGAAACAGTACCCTCACTACTGTATAAGATACAACTAGATACAGAGTTCTCACTGAAACAGTACCCTCACTACTGTATAAGATACAACTAGATACAGAGTTCTCACTGAAACAGTACCCTCACTACTGTATAAGATACTAGATACAGACCTCTCACTGAAACAGTACCCTCACTACTGTATAAGATACACTAGATACAGAGCTCTCACTGAAACAGTACCCTCACTACTGTATAAGATACAACTAGATACAGAGTTCTCACTGAAACAGTACCCTCACTACTGTATAAGATACAACTAGATACAGAGTTCTCACTGAAACAGTACCCTCACTACTGTATAAGATACAACTAGATACAGAGTTCTCACTGAAACAGTACCCTCACTACTGTATAAGATACAACTAGATACAGAGTACTCACTGAAACAGTACCCACACTACTGTATAAGATACTACTGTATAAGATACTAGATACAGAGTTCTCACTGAAACAGTACCCTCACTACTGTATAAGATACAACTAGATACAGAGTTCTCACTGAAACAGTACCCTCACTACTGTATAAGATACAACTAGATACAGAGTTCTCACTGAAACAGTACCCTCACTACTGTATAAGATACAACTAGATACAGAGTTCTCACTGAAACAGTACCCTCACTACTGTATAAGATACAACTAGATACAGAGTTCTCACTGAAACAGTACCCTCACTACTGTATAAGATACAACTAGATACAGAGTTCTCACTGAAACAGTACCCTCACTACTGTATAAGATACAACTAGATACAGAGTTCTCACTGAAACAGTACCCTCACTACTGTATAAGATACAACTAGATACAGAGTTCTCACTGAAACAGTACCCTCACTACTGTATAAGATACAACTAGATACAGAGTTCTCACTGAAACAGTACCCTCACTACTGTATAAGATACAACTAGATACAGAGTTCTCACTGAAACAGTACCCTCACTACTGTATAAGATACAACTAGATACAGAGTTCTCACTGAAACAGTACCCTCACTACTGTATAAGATAAACTAGATACAGAGCTCTCACTGAAACAGTACCCTCACTACTGTATAAGATACACTAGATACAGACCTCTCACTGAAACAGTACCCTCACTACTGTATAAGATACAACTAGATACAGACCTCTCACTGAAACAGTACCCTCACTACTGTATAAGATACAACTAGATACAGAGTTCTCACTGAAACAGTACCCTCACTACTGTATAAGATACAACTAGATACAGAGTTCTCACTGAAACAGTACCCTCACTACTGTATAAGATACAACTAGATACAGAGTACAGAGTTCTCACTCTCACTGAAACAGTACCCTCACTACTGTATAAGATACAACTAGATACAGAGTTCTCACTGAAACAGTACCCTCACTACTGTATAAGATACTAGATACATACCTCTCACTGAAACAGTACCCTCACTACTGTATAAGATACTAGATACATACCTCTCACTGAAACAGTACCCTCACTACTGTATAAGATACAACTAGATACAGAGTTCTCACTGAAACAGTACCCTCACTACTGTATAAGATACAACTAGATACAAAGCTTGCACTACTAGATACGAACCTATCTAGAATTCATTGATAAGTTTATAAGTTACAGACATCCCATAATACCAAGTACGAGACAGATTATTGCAGTTCATACTTACCTGGGGACAGGGCATGAGCAAATTTAGACTGGAAGTCACAAGCACTGCTCTGTAGATAATCATTGGAGAGAATAATGACCATCCTGCGACACCTGTAGAATGTCAAACAAAGTCATTCTTACAGGAACAAGTTCTGATAAAATACTAATAACAAAACGTAATATTAGGAAAGTACAAAACTAACAGTATATGAGTACAGCTATTTCAGGGAAAACCATTTTGTTGTGTTATAGTGTGACCATGCTGTTTCGAATTCAGTTTTACTTGCGATGTGTAGCGGTGAGAGTATAACGTATATTTGGTACAGTATATTCATACGCAAAACACAGTGGGGTTGCCCCTGTTCTAATTAATACGGGTTAATACCAGCCAAAATACTGATTCAGTACCCATTTTATGCTTGATTTCAGAAATATGCAAGTCCTTGTTCAGGATCCGAGACGCTCAAGTGATACTCAGATCAGGAGAGCTTTCTGTGCCATGCAGATCTATCTGGTGTTTCATATGTAGAGAGAGAGAGAGAGAGAGAGAGAGAGGGGGTTGTTGATTATGACCTTCCCTGATACCGACCCTATTTTTCCAACATTTTGGTAAAAGATAACTAAGCCATCTCCGTATCTAAATCACTCTTACAGCCAACCCCCTACCCCACCCCACCCCCCACCCCACCTTCCCACCTCCTCTCTCCTTGTAGCCACCTTTTATGTCCATGGCTTGGAGAAGGTGAGATAAAACAACGGGACACCACAGCAACAGAACACCAAACACGCAACACACAGTAAATGGAAAATCGAAAGTAGATATTAGACAAATACATTTAAGGAGACCACGAAAAATGGAAAATACCATTAACTTCCATGTAAAATAAAGAATGAAATCATGTGTTCCGGAGGAGTATGTATCTGAATGTGATGATTCTGCGTTGCTTCCATAGATACCGATAATTTTTTTAAATGATTTATTTTTGTCTTTCATTTCTTTTTTGATTCAAGATTATGGGAGGTTTTTTTACACTTCACCATGTGTATTTGGTCTCTTTAATCTACGATAAACCTTAGAAGGACTATACAAGTCTGCAACTGATTCGTAACAAAATGAAGTACTTACCGTGACTCAATGAGCTTTGCCTCTGTCACATATTTAGCTGCCCCTGGCAGGCCGTCTCTGCCTGGAATGTAGAGTTTCAGCTTGTGGGGTTCGCCTTCCAAGATCTGTATCATATTCTTCACAAAACTGAGATCCTTTCCTTCGTCGTTGTATGATACGAATGCATCAAAGAACTGAGGAGTTTTGCTTTCAACTAAAATATAAATATTACAATACATTTACCACATTTGTAGTGTGGACACAACAGGAAAATGTACTTAAAGATATGTGTTACGGAATGGTAAACATATCCAAGACAATGTATTCGCAAACAGACTGATGTATAACTGTCATTAAGATAGATGGTCAGGCTTGTGGGTAGAACAAACACAGCAGCTAACGAGAAACAATTACAGGTAATAGTGTAACGACGGTCGGACATCTTTACGATAAAAACAGATACATCCTTTATACAGATGTGATTCCTATCTTAAATGCCCAATCATAATCCAAACACAAATTCAATGAAACCAGGGCAAAATATGCATAAACTGGGATTTACATGGAGATTGCTGAACAAGTACAAGAAGAACAGAGAAGATGTTCTCCTTCATTGGCGACACCCGTCAATCAATCCAAGTAAATAATGTCATGTTCCCAAAAAAAGAACGGAATCAACATGTATACTAACAAGTACTCAACACATTCAACTTCAAATGACGTAAAAAAATAGAACAGTTCCCATAGAGAGCATTATGACAACCGTTAAACAACTGAATAGTACTGCAAATTTGGCAGAATGGAAATGTGTGTAATAAATCACCTACTACACCAGTCCACTGTACACCGAATCCTCTTTCATAGGTAGTCGTGATTACATGACCATGAAAAGGGTTTTGTCTAGTGGACTGTGATCAAAGCTACAGATGGTAGGGATAATTTTAAATAAAATATCCTACATGTGATTCAAACCCATGCACTAACAAATCCTCGAGTTTCACCCAGATGTCAGCTCTTTCTAGGAAAGTATATAGTCTGCAGGAACTACAATGCAATTTTCGTAATCACACACCATCCTTTCCAGATCTACAAAATCACACACCATCTTCTCCACATCTACCAAATCACACACTACCTCTCCAGATCTACAAAATCACACACCATCTTCTCCACATCTATAGAATCACACACTATCCTCTCCAGATCTACAGAATCACACTCCATCATCTTCAGATCTACAGAATCACACTGTCCTCTCCAAATCTACAGAATCACACACCATCTTCTTTAGATCTACAGAATCACACTCCATTTTCTCCACATCTACAGAATCACATTCCATCTTCTCTAGATCTACAGAATCACACTATCCTCTCCAGATCTACAGAATCACACACCATCCTCTCCAGATCTACAGAATCACACACCATCCTCTCCAGATCTACAGAATCACACACCATCTTCTCCAGATCTACAAAATCACACTCCATCTTCTCCACATCTACAGAATCACACACCATCTTCTCCAGATCTACAGAATCACACACCATCCTCTCCAGATCTACAGAATCACACACCATCTTCTCCAGATCTACAAAATCACACTCCATCTTCTCCACATCTACAGAATCACACACCATCTTCTCCACATCTACCGAATCACACACCATTCTCACCAGATCTACAAAATCACACACCATCTTCTCCACATCTACAGAATCACACACTATCCTCTCTTGATCTACAGAATCACACACCATCCTCTCCAGATCTACAGAATCACACACCATCTTCTCCAGATCTACAGAATCACACTATCCACTCCAGATCTACAGAATCACACACCATCTTCTCCACATCTACAGAATCACACACAATCTTCTCCACATCTACCGAATCACACACTATCCTCACCAGATCTACAGAATCACACACAATCTTCTCCACATCTACCGAATCACACACTATCCTCACAAGATCTACAGAATCACACACTATCCTCTCTTGATCTACAGAATCACACACCATCCTCTCCACATCTACAGAATTACACACCATCCTCTCCAGATCTACAGAACCACATACCATCCTCTCCAGATCTATAGAATCACATATCATATTCTTCACATCTACATAATCACACACACCATCCTCTCCAGATCTACAGAATCACACACTATCCTCTCCAGATCTACAGAATCACACACCATCTTCTCTAGATCTACAGAATCACACACCATCATCTCCAGATCTACAGAATCACACACTATCCTCTCCAGATCTACAGAATCACACACCATCTTCTCTAGATCTACAGAATCACACTATTCTCTCCAGATCTACAGAATCACACACCATCCTCTCCAGATCTACAGAATCACACACCATCTTCTCCAGATCTACAGAATCACACTCCATCTTCTCCACATCTACAGAATCACATTCCATTTTCTCTAGATCTACAGAATCACAATATCCTCTCCAGATCTACAGAATCACACACCATCCTCTCCAGATCTACAGAATCACACACCATCCTCTCCAGATCTACAGAATCACACACCATCCTCTCCAGATCTACAGAATCACACGCCATCTTCTCCAGATCTACAGAATCCAACACCATCCTCTCCAGATCTACAGAATCACACACCATCTTCTCCACATCTACCGAATCACACACTATCCTCACCAGATCTTCAAAATCATACACCATCTTCTCCACATCTACAGAATCACACACTATCCTCTCTTGATCTACAGAATCACACACCATCTTCTCCAGATCTACAGAATCACACACCATCCTCTCCAGATCTACAGAATCACACACCATCTTCTCCAGATCTACAAAATCACACACCATCCTCTCCAGGTCTATAGAATCACACATCATATTCTTCACATCTACATAATCACACACACCATCCTCTCCAGATCTACAGAATCACACACCATCCTCTCCAGATCTACAGAATCACACACCATCCTCTCCAGATCTACAGAATCACACACCATCTTCTCCAGATCTACAAAATCATACACCATCCTCTCCAGATCTATAGAATCACACATCATATTCTTCACATCTACATTATCACACACACCATCCTCTCCAGATCTACAGAATCACACACTATCCTCTCCAGATCTACAGAATCACACACCATCCTCTCCAGATCTACATAATCACACACTATCTTCTCCAGATCTACAGAATCACACTCCATCTTCTCCACATCTACAGAATCACACACCATCTTCTCCTCATCTACAGAATCACACACCATCTTCTCCACATCTACCGAATCACACACTATCCTCACCAGATCTACAAAATCACAAACCATCTTCTCCAGATCTACAGAATCACACACTATCTTGTCCACATCTACCGAATCACACACTATCCTCACCAGATCTACAAAATCACACACCATCCTCTCCAGGTCTATAGAATCACACATCATATTCTTCACATCTACATAATCACACACACCATCCTCTCCAGATCTACAGAATCACACACCATCCTCTCCACATCTACAGAATCACACACCATCCTCTCCAGATCTACAGAATCACACACCATCCTCTCCAGATCTATAGAATCACATATCATATTCTTCACATCTACATAATCACACACACCATCCTCTCCAGATCTACAGAATCACACACTATCCTCTCCAGATCTACAGAATCACACATCATCCTCTCCAGATCTACAGAATCACACACCATCCTCTCCAGATCTACAGAATCACACTCCATCCTCTCCAGATCTACAGAATCACACATCATCCTCACCACATCTACAGAATCACACACCATCCTCTCCAGATCCACAGAATCACACACCATCCTCTCCAGATCCACAGAATCACACACCATCCTCTCCAGATCTACAAAATAACACACCATCCTCTCCAGATCTATAGAATCACATATCATATTGTTCACATCTACATTATCACACACACCATCCTCTCCAGATCTACAGAATCACAAACCATCCTCTCCAGATCTACAGAATCACACACCATCCTCTCCAGATCTACAGAATCACACACCATCCTCTCCAGATCTACAGAATAACACACCATCCTCTCCAGATCTATAGAATCACATATCATATTCTTCACATCTACATAATCACACACACCATCCTCTCCAGATCTACAGAATCACACACCATCCTCTCCAGATCTACAGAATCACACATCATCCTCTCCAGATCTACAGAATCACACATCATCCTCTCCAGATCTACAGAATCACACACCATCTTCTCCAGATCTACAGAATCACACTCCATCCTCTCCAGATCTACAGAATCACACACCATCCTCTCCAGATCTACAAAATAACACACCATCCTCTCCAGATCTACAGAATCACATATCATATTCTTCACATCTACATTATCACACACACCATCCTCTCCAGATCTACAGAATCACACACCATCCTCTCCAGATCTACAGAATCACACACCATCCTCTCCAGATCTACAGAATCACACACCATCCTCTCCAGATCTACAGAATAACACACCATCCTCTCCAGATCTATAGAATCACATATCATATTCTTCACATCTACATAATCACACACACCATCCTCTCCAGATCTACAGAATCACACACCATCCTCTCCAGATCTACAGAATCACACATCATCCTCTCCACATCTACAGAATCACACATCATCCTCTCCTGGTCTACTAAATGTACTTACTGTCCTGTTTACATAGGTTCTCTTTCTTTTCCGCTGGACAATCCGATCTTTGTGATGCTGCAAAAGATTTCAAACAAAACTGAGCAATGGGTATACGATTTGTCTCCCCTTGTACAATAATCAAATACAATGATCTAGCATTACATGTACACCTTTGATTTAGCGTCTTTTATCTATTTTTATCCACGTAACGTATTTTATTTTGAACAGAACATTTTCCGGATATCGTAAGTAGCCCACAGTAGATTCATCATTTCCATTTTATGTCGATATTTATCCAACGTATTTCAATTTAAAAGGTATTTGGCAATATTTTAAACTCTAAATTCAAGGGACTGTGAAAAATATCTCGATTCCAAAGAAGTGTATAAATAAGGTTGACGATATCAGTATATCCTATATTTCCTTATACGGTCACAAATTGGCTTTAGAAATGTTTCGTACCTTCATTGCTCTTACGAGGTTGCATCAGGTCTTGTTCTCTTTCTCTGTTTTTCTGGTATGACTCAACATCTTTTACTGAAATTTACAAAAAAAAAAAAATGTTTGGAATTTTCCGTGTAACATTAGAGTCTAACAATTTGTCAGTTTTTACACCAATAATTGTTTATATCTTGAGTTACAATTTACCGTTATGTTGATGTTAAATACGATGGTATTCACAGAATTAAATTTTGGCACCATGTTGATTAGTATCTTAACGTCATGTCAAAGTTTTGTGAAAATCATTCTTATAAATATGTTTATCTTACAACCGTTGTTGCCATTGTCGAAATACAGCTGCCATATATATTTTGCCGTGTTCAGCAGTGACGGAAAACAGCTGTATTTTAGCACGTGCCGTAATGAGACAGATTTACTCTTTGAATTTAAAATGATATATTACGTTGAGAAATATAAATATAGTTGTTGAAATAAGCTGATTTACAAGTTTTAAGTTGCAGGATAAATCGAAAACATGATCAGTGTATTAAAATACAAGCTGCATTTTGGCTCGGGACAGAAAGACAAAAGGAGCGCGCCGAAGATTGACACTGAAAACCCAGATTGATTTCTCTCAGGACTTCACCCGGGATGTCTCTACATGTAGAATACAAGGAACACGCCCTGAGAAGAGTCCATTAGCTGTCAAGCTATACTGATCGAGTGAAGCGAAGGTAAGTAAATCCGGGAGATCAGAAGGCAGATATCGACCTATATTTAAATAATAGAAACTTTCTTTATATTACAACAATTTCAACTGACACTAATCATTCTTGTTTGTCCGAATGTAAGCGCGCGACGGGTCTTTTTGTGGGAGGAAACCGGAGTACCCAGGGAAACCCCACGAAGTCTTACGCCGAACGGCCAGGTGAAAGGCGAGTGCGTTACCACTGCGCCACCCGGCCACTATTTTCAAAAGGGCTTAGGGAAATGTGTAGTAATTTGTACATAACTTGTTTTTTATTCCCAGAAGTTTTCGAATTCAGTTATTTTTCTTGAGCATTATTCTACATCAACATCGCTATCGTGTCGAGGAAACACGTAAATTGGCAACCCTTAAAGAGAATAGGCCGGCGACCAATGTAGATTGGATCTGCGTGTTAATCAATCTTATTCATATATGCCAACGATAGCACGCCTATCATCTATAGCTTTAAATTGTTTCAAACACGTGTAACTTCACTACTTAATTGAGAGGACGTATTTTACATGTATAAATAAACAAATTGTCTGTTACTCAGGTAACAGAGCATGCTGCTTGGACCCAGATGGTGGAGCCAAGGGCTGACACCGAAAACCCAGAGTTGATACTTTAACCGGGATGTGTGTGTATTGTGGATGTCTCCAAATATAGATCATAAGTCTAAAGAAAGCTTCACGCTCCAACAACTACAGAGAGGCAATTGAATGTCTATATTTATGTGAAAAATGGGGGGAAAACCACACCCATCTGTAAGTTTTTATTGTTTTAAAACAAATCAAATTTCACAAATTAATTGTACAAAATATAAGCACTCAAAGAATGTTTCTCAAATTAATTGTTTTGTTCTGGTTTTGTTTGTTTGGTTTTTTTTTCAACTGCGATACATATAGATAATTCTATAATATATAATGATATATTTCGTTTACCTATACCCAACTGACAATCCTTCATGATATCGAATCTGTTGAGAATATACAGTCCCTCCCAAAGTTTGCCGATGGTTGACGGCGCTAGATCGTCCCGTGTTTTCCATTCTTCCAATAATTCCTCAGTGGGGCTTTCCTGTCTTCCGAAATGTTCTGTTTCCAAGTAAGTAAATCCGACAAACTCGGCCAAACCATTGTAGTCATTGACGTATCCCGTCTCTTGGTCCACAACGTCTGATGGATTGTTGAGGTGGAGAGCAACAACTCGATTAACGGAACAGCGAAGTGCTGTCAACGGAATATTGAGGAAGTGATCAGGAAGACCCAAACATTCGCCATTCCCGTCGACAACCTCCGGTATTTCGGAATTCATTACATCAATATGAAGAAATGCCAATCACTGAAGGAAAGATTCCAAACGACAAGAATCTACATTTTCGGTAACAATTTCTGATGCCTTAGCAGCTGTGAAATGTAAACACAAACAGGCTTCTTTGTCGTTGCATGAACCAAATAAATAAATTCCGGGTTGAGATTGCCCAATGCCACACACTTTTCTTACAATACACCAGGTAGTCTATGAATATCTGCACTGATAACAAGCGTCTATTGGACTGTTAAGTAATAGGGGAATTCCCATTAAAACCCTCAACATTTAAAGGCCTTATCGAAGTTTATGGCTAGACCAAACACTTGGAGGGTGTCAAGGTAACGCGACGTTCCGAGATTGTCCTATTCGGAGATTAGTATCTAGTGGAAATCCTAATGTTCTTCAGATCATAAATACTTTTTAGTGAAGATGTCTGTTACTATAGCCACAATACATTAACAAGGAAGAAGATATAGACACGACAACAAATTCCTTAGTCAAGCTCATAATTCAATTAACCTGGGGCAAGATCGGGGATCCCACGTGTGGACAGTAGGTCCAGAGAGGGCAGAGGTTAATTCTAAATCGTGATCGTACTGGTTTAATTTTCAGAGGTCTACAATGATGACGTGTTAGAGAAAGTCTACAATGATGACGTGTAAGTGAAGGTCTACAATGATGACATATCAGGGGAAGTCTACAATGATGACGTGTCAGGGGAAGTCTACAATGATGACGTGTTAGAGAAAGTCTACAATGATGACGTGTCAGGGGAAGTCTACAATGATGACGTGTCAGGGGAAGTCTACAATGATGACGTGTCAGGGGAAGTCTACAATGATGACGTGTCAGAGAAGTCTACAATGATGACGTGTCAGGGGAAGTCTACAATGATGACGTGTCAGGGGAAGTCTACAATGATGACGTGTTAGAGAAAGTCTACAATGATGACGTGTCAGGGGAAGTCTACAATGATGACGTGTTAGAGAAAGTCTACAATGATGACGTGTCAGGGGAAGTCTACAATGATGACGTGTCAGGGGAAGTCTACAATGATGACGTGTCAGGGGAAGTCTACAATGATGACGTGTTAGAGAAAGTCTACAATGATGACGTGTTAGAGAAGTCTACAATGATGACGTCTACAATGATGACGTGTCAGGGGAAGTCTACAATGATGACGTGTCAAGGGAAGTCTACAATGATACCGTGTCAAGGGAAGTCTACAATGATGACGTGTCAGGGGAAGTCTACAATGATGACGTGTCAGAGAAAGTCTACAATGATGACGTGTCAGGGGAAGTCTACAATGATGACGTGTCAGAGAAAGTCTACAATGATGACGTGTCAGAGAAGGTCTACAATGATGACGTGTAAAGGGAAAAATTAAAATGATGACGTGTCAGAGAAGGTCTACAATGATGACATGTCAGAGAAAGTCTACATTGATGACGTGTCAGGGGAAGTCTACAATGATGACCTGTCAGGGGAAGTCTATAATGATGACGTGTCAGAGTAAAGTCTACAATGATGACGTGTCAGGGGAAGTCTACAATGATGACGTGTCAGGGGAAGTCTACAATGATGACGTGTTAGAGAAAGTCTACAATGATGACGTGTCAGGGGAAGTCTACAATGATGACGTGTCAGAGAAAGTCTACAATGATGACGTGTCAGGGGAAGTCTACATTGATGACGTGTCAGAGAAAGTCTACAACGATGACGTGTCAGAGAAGGTCTACATTGATGACGTGTCAGGGGAAGTCTACAATGATGACGTGTCAAGGGAAGTCTACAATGATGACGTGTCAGGGGAAGTCTACAATGATGACGTGTCAGGGGAAGTCTACAATGATGACGTGTCACAATGATGACGTGTCAGGTCTACAATGATGACGTGTCAGGGGAAGTCTACAATGATGACGTGTCAGAGAAAGTCTACAATGATGACGTGTCAGAGAAAGTCTAAAATGATGACGTGTCAGGGGAAGTCTACAATGATGACGTGTCAGGGGAAGTCTACAATGATGACGTGTCAAGGGAAGTCTACAATGATGACGTGTCAGGGGAAGTCTACAATGATGACGTGTCAGAGAAAGTCTACAATGATGACGTGTCAGGGGAAGTCTACAATGATGACGTGTCAGGGGAAGTCTACAATGATGACGTGTTAGAGAAAGTCTACAATGATGACGTGTCAGGGGAAGTCTACAATGATGACGTGTCAAATGATGACGTGTCAACGTGTCAGGGGAAGTCTACAATGATGACGTGTCAAGGGAAGTCTACAATGATGACGTGTGTCTACAATGATGACGTGTCAGGGGAAGTCTACAATGATGACGTGTCAGGGGAAGTCTAAAATGATGACGTGTCAGGGAAAAGTCTACAATGATGACGTGTCAGGGGAAGTCTACAATGATGACGTGTCAGTGGAAGTCTACAATGATGACGTGTCAGGGGAAGTCTACAATGATGACGTGTCAGGGGAAGTCTACAATGATGACGTGTTAGAGAAGGTCTACAATGATGACGTGTCAGGGGAAGTCTACAATGATGACGTGTCAGGGGAAGTCTACAATGATGACGTGTCGGGAAAAGTTAATAATAATTTCCGACTTGGTTTTTAAGAATCCTGACGTTGTTACTGAAATATTATCTTTACTCCTCGAGTTCCGGTTTTAAAGCATGTCTTCTACTTTCTGAAATAATCGTTCAGATGTTCTAATGAAATATATGCTTGATGGGTTTATTTCATCGTGTAGACTCAGGAACATCTTTATGGCGGGGTTTACGTCAAGTGGTGGGTGGCTACCTCAGACATAACCTACTCAAAGGCCTGTCACATATCATCTAGAGTAAATCGGGCGGATTGCCTTACCGAAAGACATTACCATGACAACAATGAAGGGTCCTTCTCTCATCAGCTCTCTGAGAAACACAAACTGGCAGGGGTAGGTGGAGACTCAACGCTCTTCATAAAAATGATTTACGTTACAGTGTGATTCCAATGCAAATTTGGTAGAAGATAGTAGGCATAAGTTTCTCGTGTCCGTCCTATATACAATAACTGTAGACAAGATCGTATGAGAAAAATATGGGTCTATATCCACACATTATCTGATCCTCAATCTAGGTTCCTTTATTATTGTCATTGGATCCAAATCTTTTGATGACCAAATACAGACTTTCTACTCTATTAACCCCCCTCCACCCCTTGTCGACACCTCCCTTCTTTTGTTTGAATTCTACATGTTTTGTTATTGTTGTACTGATATCTGTTGTACTGTAAGATCGCGTGGTCACTATAAAACACTGCTTAACTTGCCAATGAAAGTATTTGATCGCTGAAAAGCCGTAATAATGGACATAAAAACCCGTTAAATGAATAAATAAATGGCGATGAATTGTGAAATAGTATATTCGTGTTTTTTTCTTACGTTACGTGAGTTTTCTTAATGATCCCGAATACGACTGAATAGGTTCTGTTTTTGTACATGAAGTGGTTGTTCTGTTTACCAATCTGTATAGAAAGTGGCTGCTCTGTTTAGAGATATGTGTAGGAAGTAGCTGTTCTGTCTACAGATCAGTACAGGAAATGGCTGTTATATTTACCGATCTCTATAAAGTAGATGTTCTGTTTACAGATCTGTACAGGAAGTAGCTGCTTTGTTTACAGATCTGGACAGGAAGTAGCTGTTCTGTTTACATATATGTACAGGAAGCAGCTGTTCTGTTTACAGATATGTACAGAAAGTGGCTGTTCTGTTTACAGATATGTACAGGAAGTAGATGTTCTGTTTACAGATCTGTACAGGAAGTGACTGTTCTGTTCACAGATCTGTACAGGAAGTAGCTGTTCTTTTTACAATTCTGTACAGGAAGTGGCTGTTCTGTTTACAGATCAGTTTAACAAGTGGTTGTCTGTTTACGGATCAGTATAGGAAGTAGCTGTTCTGTTTATAGATCAGTACAGGAAGTAGCTGTTCTGTTTATAGATCTGTACAGGAAGTGGCTGTTCTGTTTACAGATATGTACAGGAAGCAGCTGTTCTGTTTACAGATCTGTACAGGAAGTAGCTGTTTTGTTTATAGATCAGTACAGGAAGTAGCTGTTCTGTTGACAGATATATACAGGAAGTACTTGTTCCATTTACTTTTTTGTTTTTTTTCTGTGATAATACACTTGTCTCCTCTTCCAATGACTTTTTCCTTACATTTTCTTTATTCTTCAAACTCCCGATGAAAATAACTTTCAATAGATACCCGGTATGGGACACAGAACCTTAACACATCGGATTTTATTGATAGTTTTCACTCTCACATGCAAGCACACCTTAGACACAGCAAAGGCTTCTCCTCTGAATGGCTGTAGAACTTTGTGTTGCCAATAACGTTTTCATTTGCTTTTGAGACATTCAAGCTGGTTCCAGGTTGACGTTACACATGACTGGTTTTTCCATGACCACATTTCTAATACTGATAGTTCTAGACCCTTTAAACCTTAACCTTGTTAACTCCTTTATGCTGAATGATTCATCCAGATATTCTAGAGAAAAAAAATATATCATCTCACTCTTTCAGCACCCTGTCACTACTTTATCAACTGTAACATTGGCAGGATTATTAAAAAAAAAATCAAGAAATTCATATTATAAGATAAAAATATCACAATCTGAAAATAAATATGCTTATAATACATATTGCTGTGTGCTAAACCAAGCTATAAATTACAAACTACAATCATAATAGTTTTCTGGCTTTATTTATGTCTTGGAGAATATATATGCAATATATATGCATATGTACATGTATGTACAGGCTAGAGAGAGACAATATTCAATAAAATATAAATATAAATGTAATATGCCATTCTAAAATGTTTTAAATCATGGTTCTAGTTAGTAAAATATGAAATCATTTCTGAAACAAAGGCTAGAATTACAAAAGTTTGCATCTATGTCAGGTCAGTGTGTATTATGATAAAAACTCAGTCAGTAGGATCATTATCTTGTTTTAAATGTATTCATAAGTTAATGTAGAGAGGGGTTATTGAGCTATCTTGTACGCATGCATTTAAGTTCAGTGATGTGGCTATACTGTGGGAACATGGTCAATGATGTTACTGTACTGTGAGTACATGGTCAATGATGTGACTATACTGAGGGTACATGGTCAATGATGTGACTATACTGTGGGTACATGGTCAGTGATGTCACTGTACTGTGAGTACATGGTCAGTGATGTCACTGTACTGTGGGAACATGGTCAATGATGTGACTATACTGAGGGTACATGGTCAATGATGTTACTGTACTGTGAGTACATGGTCAATGATGTTACTGTACTGTGGGTACATGGTCAGTGATGTGACTATACTGTGGGAACATGGTCAATGATGTGACTGTACTGTGAGTACATGGTCAGTGATGTCACTATACTGAGGGTACATGGTCAGTGATGTGGCTATACTGTGGGTACATGGTCAATGATGTGACTGTACTGTGGGTACATGGTCAGTGATGTGACTGTACTGTGAGTACATGGTCAGTGATGTTACTGTACTGTGAGTACATGGTCAGTGATGAGACTATACTGAGGGTACATGGTCAGTGATGTGGCTATACTGTGGGTACATGGTCAATGATGTGACTGTACTGTGAGTACATGGTCAGTGATGTGACTGTACTGTGAGTACATGGTCAGTGATGTGACTGTACTGTGGGTACATGGTCAATGATGTGACTGTACTGTGAGTACATGGTCAATGATGTGACTGTACTGTGGGTACATGGTCAGTGATGTCACTGTACTGTAAGTACATGGTCAATGATGTTACTATACTGTGGGTACATGGTCAATGATGTGACTGTACTGTGAGTACATGGTCAATGATGTCACTATACTGTGGGTACATGGTCAATGATGTGACTGTACTGTGAGTACATGGTCAATGATGTCACTATACTGAGGGTACATGGTCAGTGATGTGACTGTACTGTGAGTACATGGTCAATGATGTGACTGTACTGTGAGTACATGGTCAATGATGTCACTATACTGTGGGTACATGGTCAATGATGTGACTGTACTGTGAGTACATGGTCAATGATGTGACTGTACTGTGAGTACATGGTCAATGATGTCACTATACTGAGGGTACATGGTCAGTGATGTGACTGTACTGTGAGTACATGGTCAATGATGTCACTATACTGTGGGTACATGGTCAATGATGTGACTGTACTGTGAGTACATGGTCAATGATGTGACTGTACTGTGAGTACATGGTCAATGATGTCACTATACTGTGGGTACATGGTCAATGATGTGACTGTACTGTAAGTACATGGTCAATGATGCGACTATACTGAGGGTACATGGTCAATGATGTGACTGTACTGTGGGAACATGGTCAATGATGCGACTATACTGAGGGTACATGGTCAGTGATGTGACTGTACTGTGAGTACATGGTCAATGATGTTACTGTACTGTGGGTACATGGTCAGTGATGTGACTGTACTGTGAGTACATGGTCAATGATGTGACTGTACTGTGAGTACATGGTCAATGATGTGACTGTACTGAGGGTACATGGTCAGTGATGTGACTATACTGTGGGAACATGGTCAATGATGTTACTGTACTGTGAGTACATGGTCAGTGATGTCACTGTACTGTGGGAACATGGTCAATGATGTGACTATACTGTGAGTACATGGTCAGTGATGTCACTATACTGAGGGTACATGGTCAATGATGTGACTATACTGTGGGTACATGGTCAGTGATGTCACTGTACTGTGAGTACATGGTCAGTGATGTCACTGTACTGTGGGTACATGGTCAATGATGTGACTGTACTGTGAGTACATGGTCAATGATGTTACTGTACTGTGAGTACATGGTCAGTGATGTGACTGTACTGTGAGTACATGGTCAGTGATGTGACTGTACTGTGAGTACATGGTCAGTGATGTGACTGTACTGTGAGTACATGGTCAGTGATGTGACTGTACTGTGAGTACATGGTCAATGATGTGACTGTACTGTGAGTACATGGTCAATGATGTGACTGTACTGAGGGTACATGGTCAGTGATGTGACTATACTGTGGGAACATGGTCAATGATGTGACTGTACTGTGAGTACATGGTCAGTGATGAGACTATACTGAGGGTACATGGTCAGTGATGTGACTATACTGTGAGTACATGGTCAGTGATGTTACTGTACTGTGAGTACATGGTCAGTGATGTGACTGTACTGTGAGTACATGGTCAGTGATGTGACTGTACTGTGAGTACATGGTCAGTGATGTGACTGTACTGTGAGTACATGGTCAGTGATGTGACTGTACTGTGAGTACATGGTCAGTGATGTGACTGTACTGTGAGTACATGGTCAGTGATGTCACTATACTGTGGGTACATGGTCAATGATGTGACTGTACTGTGAGTACATGGTCAATGATGTGACTGTACTGTGGGTACATGGTCAATGATGTGACTGTACTGTGAGTACATGGTCAATGATGTGACTGTACTGTGGGTACATGGTCAATGATGTGACCATACTGTGGGTGCATGGTCAGTGATGTGACTGTACTGTGGGTACATGGTCAGTGATGTGACTATACTGTGGGTACATGGTCAATGATGTGACTATACTGTGGGTACATGGTCAATGATGTGACTATACTGTGAGTACATGGTCAATGATGTTGATGTGACTGTACTGAGGGTACAGTCATTGTTGTGACATAACTCTAGGTACGTGGTTGCTGTAGTGATTTTGTGAATCTTCTGTATTTACGACAAAGTAAATGCTGTGCTAACCTCTGTCTATAGTGATTTCAGCTTTCTGCCGACTATGACCCTCTGGGACAACTGATTCTGGTGAATAATTCAATCAGTATAGGTATGACAGATCTTACCCCTGAAAAGTGTGCCATAGTGACTTAGTCTGATCAAATTCATAGCCTAGATAAGCAAATTATATGGATCAAGACATGAATTTAGTTACTTTGCTAGAACTATACCCCAACAAATCACAGGAAAGAAAAAATCTTTAGACAATATTGTTGTTCACATCTACTTGGCCCTACAAAGAAATCACTGCCTCAGCAGCCTCATTGTCAAGCACAAACAAAAACTCTATCTCTACAACAGAAACTTTTGGACCAGCTACATCGTGTAATCTTTCTTGTCACAGTCATGCTTTCAGCCCAGAACAAATATATACTTCATACAGGGTTTCAGCCCAGGACAAATATACACTTCATACAGGGTTTCAGCCCAGGACAAATATACACTTCATACAGGGTTTCATATACACTTCATACAGGGTTTCAGCCCAGGACAAATATACACTTCATACAGGGTTTCAGCCCAGGACAAATATACACTTCATACAGGGTTTCAGCCCAGGACAAATATACACTTCATACAGGGTTTCAGCCCAGGACAAATATACACTTCATACAGGGTTTCAGCCCAGGACAAATATATACCTCATACAGGCTTTCAGTCCAGAACAAATCCAGATACCTTTTGATAATACGGTAATTTATTACAAAAAAATATGTATTATTCTGAAACAGAAGCCCCTGATGTCAATCCATGTATATAATTAAAAGACAGTTATTAGGATCATAAAGAGATTGGAAATAATTATTTATACAAGAAACAGAAACCAGATTACATAAAAACACTGACATCTTTGTAAAACCAACCTGTAAAAAAGACAAGCATCTTCTTAACACAGACATCTTTGTATAACCAACCTGTAAATAAGACAAGCATCTTCTTAACACAGACATCTTTGTATAACCAACCTGTAAATAAGACAAGCATCTTCTTAACACAGACATCTTTGTATAACCAACCTGTAAATAAGACAAGCATCTACTTAACACAGACATCTTTGTATAACCAACCTGTAAATAAGACAAGCATCTACCTAACACAGACATCTTTGTATTACCAACCTGTAAATAAGACAAGCATCTACTTAACACAGACATCTTTGTATAACCAACCTGTAAATAAGACAAGCATCTACCTAACACAGACAACATCTGTATAAAACACAAACATCTGTACAAACGTGCAGATTTCTGTATAAACATGCAGACATCTGTATAAACACAAAGACATCTGTATAAACACAGATATCTATATGAAACACAAACATCTGTACAAACATGCAGATTTCTGTATAAACATGCAGATATCTGTATAATACACAGACATTTGTATAAAACACAGACATCTGTATAAACATACAGACATCTGTATAAAACACACAGACATCTTAATAAACACAAAGACATCTGTATAAACACAGATATCTATATAAAACACAGACATCTGTATAAAAACACAGACATCTGTATAATACACAGACATCTGTATAAAACACAGACATCTGTATAAACACAGATATCTGTATAAACAAAGATATCTGTATAAAACACAGACATCTGTATAATACACAGACATCTGTATAAACATACAGACATCTGTATAAATACACTGGCATCTGTATAAACATACAGACATCTTAATAAACACATAGACATATGTAAAGAGCAAGCATTTATGTAACACGGACCTTTCTATAAAACATCGACATCGGTAAAGAGCAAGCATTTATGTAACACAGACCTCTCTATAAAACACAGACATCTGTAAAGAGCAAGCATTTATTTGACACAGACCTCTCTATAAAACAAAGACATCTGTAAAGAACAAGCATTTATGTGACACAGACCTCTCTATAAAACACAGACATCTCTATCAAGTTAGTTATTAAATATCTATTGAGGCTACACCTAGGGGTGCAGACAGAACCCTTCACCATATTTCCGATTCAAATCAAGATGTTGACAGTGGATTTTATGAGCATCAGTGTTTCAGATCAAAATGTGATAAGACCTGGTCATGATTCATCTATATAAGTAAAGTTGTTATCAGTTTTAAATATTGCTGTTGTCAATCGTGACACTGGTATGTAATACTCATGTTACTATTATAATATACATATAAACATGATAATATCATCACATTGAATAGACCTTGTCCAGGAGAGTTACCGATACAATAAAGAAAATGGATTCTCATACACCATTAAGTATTCTGTGATTATGTGATGAAATGAATGGTGTGTGATATGAAAAAAAATACCTATTAAAGAAAAGATGATCAACCAACATGTATTACTAAAATTAAATAGTGATAATACACATGAAGTGTTTATAAAATAAATGCCTTCCATTTGCGTCGTGAATTAGATCCAAGAACTGGCCATAATCTAAATACCATATAAGGCAACCAACCAATATCAGCCAATAGGTATAAGTCTGGTTTACTGTAGAAAATATACTGCATGGCTATCAGCTTATCAATCATAGACTAAACAATGTCATCTTATCGGGCTAGAGATAAATATACAACAGAGTCGTGTGTATCACAAGGACAGTAATCTCCATCACAAGTCCATACACGAAACAGTCTATTCAGACTCTTTATAAACCATGTTGACATCTAACAAGGCATCAATTGTAACAAACATATAATTGACTTTATCACAAATAACATTCTAAAATTACAAATTTGTGAAAAAATTAAGGCAGCCATTATTTTTTACCATTTCTGTAAATCTAAGCCATTTGTTCCTTGTGTCATCACAGAGAGTTTTCTTATTAACAACAGGCCCATGGGCCTTAATGGTCACCTGAGGTCTTCAGGTCTTTAGACAGTTTTAGAACCTGTCCATCAGTCCCATCATTGGGGCAGACAGAACAGAACTGATATATATATGCTTACAAAGTTTTAATTGTTTCAAAGTTGAAAGGCTCAACTTTCTATTTAACAGAGCTGATGACACTGTCTGTTGTTAGCATATTTGAACCCTGTGACTTTGAAAATAGGTCAAGGTCATTCATTTGAATAAACTTGGTAGCCTTTCATCCCTTTATGCTGCTGGCTTACCGCCATGACACTGAGTCAAAAACGTAAATTGTTTACAATGCACAACGGCAGACAAAAGGAGATCACAATAGGTCACCTGAGACAAATGTAATTTATCAGCAAACACTCGGAGAATAAGGCTGTTTTACACCATTGTTTTATGTTATTGGGAAGAGTGGTCTTTGACAGATGAGCTACTTGATCCTCTAAACGTTGCACTTGTAAATTTCCCAATTTGTTCAAATATTCTTCTTTTCAGGTCTGGCTTCTTCACTCGAACAGAAGATCCCAAAGAACTGGATGCCGATGATTGCGATTTGTAGCAGGTTTCAGCCTTTTCATCCTGTTTAGCAGATGGAATGAAGGAAGGGGTTGGTGCAGATGAAGAGACTCCTGATGGGGGTGACATCTGTGATTCATCTAGAGAGAAATCATTACTTAGGTCAACCCAGTCTGACTTTACATCATCATAGGTGTTGCAAGATATCTCCATTTTAATCTCAGAACTAGATGACATCGAGTGCTCAATGCCACTATCTGGCGACGATGCTAACGAAGACATTGATCCTGATGATGTCAGAGATCCTTGACCCCAACCACTAGTGACTGGGTCAAGTGGCTGTTTGATGGCAGAAGACAGACGACTCCAAAACCACTCCTGCAAGTCGACTTTGGTGTAGTCACACAATGTCACATGACGAAGAATCTGTGGGATCTGTACCATCGGTTCTATGATGACAGGAATAAGTTTCTTGCTACGAGCACCTTCAAATAACAATGAAACAAAACTCTTGATTATATCATCAGATACATATAGGATCTCAAACGAGTAGTAGCTTTTATTTTTTTCAAGTCTTGGTAAGCAACCATTAAAACTGAGACAAGCTTCAAAAATCTCTTTTACAGTAAAATGAAAAAGAAATCTATGACACCCTTTATAAAATAACACAGAAAAGTTACATTTTGAAAGATTTTAAAGTAACAAGCTAATATATCACTGAGGAGCCTTGATGCCCCCTCTCACTGAAACAGTACCCTCACTACTGTATAAGATACAACTAGATACATACCTCTCACTGAAACAGTACCCTCACTACTGTATAAGATACTAGATACAGACCTCTCACTGAAACAGTACCCTCACTACTGTATAAGATACAACTAGATACATACCTCTCACTGAAACAGTACCCTCACTACTGTATAAGATACAACTAGATACACACCTCTCACTGAAACAGTACCCTCACTACTGTATAAGATAGTAGATACAGAGTTCTCACTGAAACAGTACCCTCACTACTGTATAAGATACTAGATACATACCTCTCACTGAAACAATACCCTTACTACTGTATAAGATACTAGATACATACCTCTCACTGAAACAGTACCCTCACTACTGTATAAGATACTAGATACATACCTCTCACTGAAACAGTACCCTCACTACTGTATAAGATACAACTAGATACAGACCTCTCACTGAAACAGTACCCTCACTACTGTATAAGATACTAGATACAGAGTTCTCACTGAAACAGTACCCTCACTACTGTATAAGATACTACTAGATACAGAGTTCTCACTGAAACAGTACCCTCACTACTGTATAAGATACAACTAGATACATACCTCTCACTGAAACAGTACCCTCACTACTGTATAAGATACAACTAGACACAGACCTCTCACTGAAACAGTACCCTCACTACTGTATAAAATACAACTAGATACAAAGCTTGCACTACTAGATACGAACCTATCTAGAATTCATTGATAAGTTTATAAGTTACAGACATCCCATAATACCAAGTACTAGACATATTATTGCAGTTGATACTTACCTGGGGACAGGGCATGAGCAAATTTAGACTGGAAGTCACAAGCACTGCTCTGTAGATAATCATTGGAGAGAATAATGACCATCCTGCGACACCTGTAAGAATATCAAACAAAGTCATTCTTACAGGAACAAGTTCTGATAAAATACTGACAAAACACTGATTATTAGGCAAGTACCAGCAAACATTAAACTCATTTGTCCATAGCATTTCACTACATCTATTTAGGGGATAACCCTACAGTGTTTTTTGAAATTGCTGTTGGTTACATATTGAGATTACACTGTTGCAAATTAAGATTTATTGGTGTAGCGTAGTAGAGATGGTTAGCAGTATTTGTTGCAGTGTAATCACAAATATCAAACACAGTTGGGTTACCCCTGTTTTACTTAATATGGGTTTATACCAGTGTAAACATGATGATTTAGTACTGATTTATGGTACAGAAATCTGGTTGTCCTCACTCGGGATTCCCGATTCCTTTAATATCGATACTCAAAATCAGTTGACATTTCGGGATCACACCGGAAATTATTTTCATGTTGTGCCAAAATCAACTATAATATAAATGTATATTGTGCCCAATAACAATGGTTCAATGCCTCTGGGCCCTATAATTTACATTTATAAAGTAATTTATCAGTTATGTCAAACCCTTACTCAATGATAAGCCTTGGGACTACAACAGTCTACAATTGATCCCTACAAATTTACCGTGACTCAATGAGCTTTGCCTCTATCACATATCTCGCTGCCCCTGGCAGGTCGTCTCTGCCTGGAATGAAGAGTTTCAGCTTGTGGGGTTCACCTTCCAGGATCTGTATCATATTCTTCACAAAACTGAGATCCTTTCCGTCATGGTTGTACGATACAAAGGCATCGAAGAACTGGGGAGTGTTGTTTTCAACTACAAAATTAGCATTACCATACACAAGCTACATTTTTAGCATTGTAACACAACAGAAAAATAACTAATGTATTCATAAACAGACCTATCTATAAACATCTTTAAAAATAGTCAGGTTTGTGGGTAGAACAAACACAACAGCTCAGGAGAAAAAAACAACCATGGGTTACAATGTCGTATTTCTATTTTTACAGCTATAGATTCAATCTTTATACAGAAATGAATGATATCTACCTCTTAAATCAATTCAAGTACTGAAATGTTTCTGGATGGCATTCATGGGCAATATGAATTCCAACCGAAAAGAAGCATGTCAGTACTTCCTGGTGAATTTCTCTTTATACTGTTTTTGTTCATAATGCATATGAATGTCAACTCAATGCAGCTCAATGCTTGTATTTATCATATTCATATTTTTATTTATTACAAGCCAAGATCTACACCCAATCACTCACCATCCTTCTAGATCTACACACATCACTTACCATCCCTCTAGACCTACACACAATCACACACCATCTTCTCTAGCTCTAAAGATTCACACACCATCTTCTCCAGAACTTCTAAAAGTACTTACCATCCTGTTTACATAATATTTTTATTTCTTCTACTTGATGGTCTGAACTTTGTGATACTGAAAAAGATTTCAAACAAAATTGAGCAATGGTTTATGATTTGTCTCCCTTTGTAAAATAATCAACTATAATGATATAGTATTTAGACTGTACAGTTAGTTCCTTTATAATTCTATAAATATAATCCACATTTAACAATAAATTCCTTTATGAGGGAAAAATAAATTTATTTTTTAAGAAAGAAAAAAATGGAATGGCAGCACACAGTAGCTGCATTCTTTCCATTTGATGTAGGTTTTTATCCTACTTATTTCGAAGTTTTTCAATTTTTAAATGCATTTGTCAATAATTACAGAATTTTTAATCATATCCCATATTTCATTTTAAGGTCACTATCAGTCTTTAAAATGTTATTTTCACAACACATGTTGTTCTCTAATTTTACTGTATGAAAAGAAACAAAATTTTTAAGAGAGTAAAATTTTAATCTCTAGTATCCTCTCCCTGTGATTAGGATTTTTTGTTTCTTCAAATTATTGTTGTGGTGTTTTATACTCACATTTGGTTTACACCACAAACAACTAGAACAAACATCAAATATAACTGTTAATTATCAAGCGGAGTTGAATTATAAATCTACCAAAAAATAAACCCTGTCAAACTGCAGTGTTGCAGTGCTTCGTACCATCATTGCTCTGGAGAGGTTGTATCAGGTCCTTCTCTCTTTCTTTGTTTTTCAGGTATGACTCAACATCTTTCACTGAAATTAGGCAAAAAAAAGGTTGTTTATTGTTTTTCTGTGCAACATAAATAGCCTCCAATATTTTACCACATATCATACCAAGAATTTTCTAGATCTTAAGTTACAATCTATCATGACATTAATGATAATATGACGGTATTCACAGAATTAGATTTTGGCACCATGCTGACCAGGAGCTAAATGCCATGTCAATGTTTTGTTGAAATCATCCTTAGAAATACTTGTATGTGTAACACAAACTACATTCATATCAACAACAAATACAATACGACCTTTCATGAATGGGGTTAAATAATACATTAATAAAAGTACAACAAGATTGTTTGATAATCATTTGTCAGAACCAATCATATACTGTCAGCCTGGTGTCTGGCTGATCTATACTTGCCACTTTGGTATGTACAAATAAACATAATTTCTGTCACTCAGGTAGCAGAGTATGCTGTTTGGACCCAGATGGTGGAGCCAAGGACTGACACCGAAAACCCAGATTTGATACCTGTTAGGACTTTAACCGGGATGTGTGTGTATTGTGGATGTCTTCAAATATAGATCCTAAGTCTAAAGAAAGCTTCACGCTCCAACAACTACAGAGAGACAATTGAATGTCTATATTTATGTGAAAAATGGGGGAGAAAACATACCCATCTGTAGGTTTTTATTATTTTAAAACAAATCAAATTTCACAAATTACTTGTACAAAATATAAATACTGAAAGGATGCTTTATATCAGTCTTAAAATTGTTGGAGACCTCTCAAGTTTTTTTGTTTTTGTTTTTTTTTAACCGAGAGACATATAGATAATTCTATAATATATACTAATAGGTTTCGTTTACCTATAGCCAATTGACAATCCTTCATGATATCGAATCTGTTGAGAATATACAGTCCCTCCCAAAGTTTGCCGATGGTTGACGGCGCTAGATCGTCCCTTGTTTCCCATTCTTCCAATAATTCCTTAGTCGGGCTTTTTTGTCTTCCGAAATGTTTTATTTCCAAGTAAGTAAATCCGACAAACTCGGCCAAACCATTGTAGTCATTGACGTATCCTGTCTCTTCGTCCACAACGTCTGAGGGATTGTTGAGGTGGAGAGCGACAACTCTCCTAACGGAATAGCGAAGTGCTGTCAAGGGAATATTGAGGAAGTGATCAGGAAGACCCAAACTTTCTCCGTTCCCGTCGACAACCTCCGGCATTTGGGAATTCATTGTATAAATATGAAGAAAAGTCAATCACTGAAGCAAGGTTTCTGGAAAAAAAGCGTCTACATTCTCGGTAACAATGGCTAATGCCTCAGCAGCTGTTAAATGTAAACACTCACAGTCTTGTTTGTTGTGACACGGTTTGTACACTAATTTCCGGGTTGAGATTTTTTGGAAGCGCCTCACACTGAAGACACTGGTGTAGTCCATCGATATGTGCGTTGATAACAAGAGTTTTGTGGACTGTGAAGCAATAGGGGAATTCCCTTCTCAACTCCCCATCACGCCAGATTGATGATGATGATGATAAACTTAGCAGCTTGACCAATGTCCTACAGGTCGTGGCTTCATTAAATGTTTTGCGATGTTCCACGGTAGTCTGCTTTGCAGACAAGTAAAGAACAATTCATCCGCTATTTCCCATTTTCTCCAGATTTAACATATATATCTCATGGAAATCTAGAGTTATCGTTCCTAAATTCAATTTCCAATAATATTTCGGGGGGTCGGGGAGGGGAGAGATGCAGGGCTGGGATTTGTCGGGATCAACTTTTTTAACCAGGCCAGTGGTAAAATGTGAACAATAGAAAGATTTCAACGGAGACCAGTAAAAAAAATTACGACGATAGATAAACATGCATCTCTTAAAACCCAGTGATATGAGTTTGCCCGCCAGTTGTCGATAGCTGGAAAGTCCTAGAATATCGAATCAACAGCCACATGTAAACGCCATCGATTGTGAGGAAGATTGTTGCTATATTTTGTTCTCTTAATCCAGATTTCTTTTTTTAAAAGATCTATTTTTCGATTTTTCCCAGTTGAATTAACTTTTCAGTTGTCATAGTAAGTTATTTACATACTGATTTATTTCTCTCCAATTTTCAGATTAAATGGCCAGTGTTCTCACTTAGTTGGTCTTCTAAAATGTCTTCAAGGATTTAAACTGCACAATTTCTCATGTGTTCTGGACCAGCAGAGCTGCACCAGTGTGCCTCAGCAATGGCATGTTCCTCGGGGAACAAAAATAGAGCCTGTTCCTCTGAATCACATTTTAGTAGCCAGACCTAAGGAAGTGAGGAAAAGAAAACCCCTGACATGTGGAGTTGATGAAAACTATAGGTATTACAACATAAATAAAGGACTATATAGCTCAGACTCTGCCTAACAATAATGATCATCTTGACCTTGTCTGTTTATTGGGTGATGAACCAGGCAATCAGAAAATCTTGGAAGACTACCTATATTTCTTTGCATATTTCAGGAAGAGATTAAGTTCTGGTTTGTCTCACGTTGGTATCATTAAAGTAATGCAAACAAATGTACTCTTAATGTCAGATATTATTACACCCTGATGACATTATGCTTAGTACATGTATTCATATTTAAAGAAAATACATAAATTGCATAAAAATAGCTTTTTAATTTGCCATAAATCTGTTTATCAACATGTAAATGACAACAGCACAACATGTATATCAGAAAATACTTAGCACTTATTGTTTTCTCCAGATTACCAGAAGTCACTACTTCAGATGAATCAAAACTGGCAGCATTAAAAGAAACACCACTCCAGCATCTTATGCTGAATTCTGCTCCAAAAGCAACTACAGCAGTATTTGGACAACTTCCTTTGGGATCCATTCTCTCATACCAGGTAAGTTTATTGTTATTCACAAGTGTAATATAGTTTTCTTTATATTACCAGGATGGCATATGTAATAATAACAAAACTCTTGTAGTTTTGGCAATATGTATGGGAAAAATGTTAGTACTTTCATTGTTTGTCTTTGACAAAAACATCCTGGAAAACAGTCAGAAGATAACATACAGACCAAATTTCATTAATTTTTGGAAATAGACTTGTCGGCACTCTGTGTGAAACCATTTTGAAAGTTTTTACTTTTGCTATGAGTCTCTCAATATGCACCCTGTGTTTAGCAATTTTTTGGGTTTCACTGATTTCTGTAGGACTCATTTGTGTACCAGTCTTGGCAAAAGGTGGAATATTTAACCTCAGTCCCAGTTTTTTTAGTTATTATCAATAGTGAATCCCTTGTCTGCCATGATAGAGTCATCATCTTCCATGTAGCCATGTTTTTTCATGTCCTTTAAGACTTCATAAAATCCACTTTCTTCTGCAATAGCCTTGTCAGAAATGGCACCTGAATGTAACTCTGACACAAACATTACATTACCATTTGGGTCACATCCAATTAATCCTTTTAAGGTGTTGCAAGATTTATAGTCACTGTACATTTGACTTTGAAGTCCAAGGGCAGAAGGAGTTTGGGTTCTTAGTTCTGTCCCATCAATAATCATCAGGGTTGTAGGATAGTCTTTCCTGAATTCCTTGGGCCTGTTTTCGATGATTGTGTCTCCATGAGGCCATATTGACAACTGTCCCAACTTAAAATACATATGAGCTATCCATGTATTAAACACAACACCAGCAGATTGTACACTGAGTCCAAACCTCATTGCAATATCTTTCAGACCGAAATTGTGACGCAAACGACACAAACTTAAAAACAAAGCGTCGGCATCCAATTTTGATAAGGTATCTTGTATCCTGGGGGAACAACGAAGCTGAGCAGTGCTAAAAACCGTACATGCACTATTCCTGTATAGTATTTGAAAACAATTTTGAGGTTGTCTTCCTTCTCCAGTACTTGTTTTACCCCAAAACCCTGTTCCTTTGTTTTCTTGTTAAGTTGTTGCAACTCCTCAATATTTTTTTCTTGGCTTTTTACTACTGCCCGAAGTTCATGAAGCTCTGTTGTGACAGAAAGTAGATCTAAAGGCGAGATCCCTGAAAAAATAATAACCACAATAAATGCATTTGATCAACATGATAACATGCATTTCATTCAGAATTAGTGGTATGTACATGTAATTTACAAGTTCATGTATAATACTTATGTATCATTTTATAATCAAAATAAATTATATGTATTTACAATTTACAGACAATACAGACAAGAAACTTAAAGAAACCACAAGTACAAGTATCACCTGATGGATGTGGAGATACCTGTGTCACAAGAACTAAATCAAGACCACAGTGTTAACCAAGATTACATCATAGAAATTGAAAGGGAAACCAGAGCGCAGTCAAATTCAAAACTCTGGATTGAGGCAAGAAAATCAAGGATAACATCTTCAAACTTTGGCAAAATACTGAAGAGGAAAGCTAAACCGAATCAGTCATTTGTGGACTCGATCTTTGGTACCAAATATGTTAATGCGGCACCATTAGAATACGGGAGAAAAACAGAGGTTAGCGGGAAAAGAAAATATTTGAAACAATTTCCTTCATCACATTTTCATGAATGCGGACTAGTCATCAATGAAGAACTTTCATTTCTTGGTGCTTCCCCTAATGGAAAGTTGTGCTGTGATGGTCAGTGTGGAGTAGCAGAAATAAAATGTCCATTTTCAGCAAGAAACATGACAATTTCAGAAGCGTGTGACAAAATCAACGGATTTTGCTTGGAAAAAAATAATGGGAAAATTAACCTAAAGCAAAGTCATGAATATTATGCCCAAGTTCAAGGACAGTTGATGATCACAGGATGTGACTTTAGTGAGTTCATTGTCTATACGCATTGTGAATTGTTTGTACAAAGAATCTTGCCTGATATTCCATATATGAGAGACATGTTGTACAAGCTGGCATTATTTTATAAGGACAATGCTCCTCATTCTTGAAAAATGTGTATTAGTATCTATTTTGATGTTTATTAAATATATTACTTACATCTCTCATCTGTCTGTGTTGCTGATTCAGTTGTTGAAAGGACTGTTCCCTCTGAGTTATCATCTGCTTCAAATTCACAATTTGTGCTGTAAAAAAAAAGGAGGAAGAAATTGTCTTATGCTGTCTTGAAGGTATATATAGTCATTGATTTTGTTATGACACTGATCTCATACAATACAATCCAATATATACATGTGTTCAGCGAATAATATAAAAAAAGACAGTAGTTAAGTATTTCTGTAAACAATATTAAAGACTTGTAACTAACATCTGAAGATGTTTTCAACTTGTATTTTACAACACTCTTGCCTTTTATATGTATACATATTTAATTGTTAAAAAATGACTTTTTTGTGTCCAACATGTATTATCCAGTAATAAAGATCTGTTTTACTCACATCTCTGTTTTCATTTAGTGGAAATTTCTTCCTCATTTTATTATCTGATGACTCTGTGTCAAAGGTAAGCAATCTTCTTTTTGGTAATGGCCTTGCTGGGGTACTTTTTGAGACATCAGCTGGTAATGGATCAGGGAATAAAGCAGTTGGTCCATTACCTCCTTCAAAATGCTGAGAGGAAAATAAAAAAAATACAGCTGTAATTAAATTGATTAATTTTTTATGGTTTAATGTCAGCATGACAGTCTGAATCTAGCAAGATACATTATCTTTATAGTGTCAGGCTGCCAGCTCATTGCAGTTCTGTTTTGTGTCAAGGCACCTGTACCCTACAATAGCTGGGGTATATAATTTAATGATCCCTGATTTGAAAAAAAATACTTCATGAGTTTGTGTACAAATAAAATGAATAATTTGAGATTTACTATGTAATGTGTTATAACCTTCATGTTTAAGATTTACAGAAATGTGTAGTGCTGTTCAGATATTCTGAGATGATATGAAACGACTTCTCATCAATTTGAATACCAACTAATATTTAAATCATTCAAACTGCCATGCTTAGAATATTGAGATAGAAATTAAAGAAAGTTGCATTTTGGAACAAAACAAAATTACACATATTTTTGTCTAGCCATGCAGATTAAACCACGTTTACTTCAAATATTGTTATAATGATAATCAGCTGATGGTATCCATCCGTGAATTAAAAAAAAAATGTAACGTGATGATGCATGTATGCCACGACAAGCACATGCAGTAGGTCCGTGTCTTTTAAGAACGTGTGCTAGGCCTGCTTGGCTCCGGGCTCACCATAATCATCAACATTGAACAGACGAAGTAAGGAGGGGTGTTATACTTCAAAATTATTCGAGCTTCCGAGTTTTGTATTATCAGAACATGTAAACTGAACTGGGCCTTGTGTTTCAAGTAACTTTAAGTTAATATTCGTAAGGAAAACCGTGTACAAAATTAAACGATAACATACCGTAGAGCACACGGCTTTGTGTTTGTTGATTCTGTCGACATTGAGCTGGTCATTTATTAGCAATTCATTAGCATAAATAATGGACGCAGGCTTAAAGCCTCTATGTCCATATCAAATATTACATATTGTATAGTAATTACATAGTAATTCCCGTGTACTGGCTTATATCTGAGTTAATTGATGTACATGATGTATCAAAACGGTTATTTTTCCAATGTTCATCTAACATTATTTCAAATTTTATTACAGAGTCCACATTTATTACTGATTGTGGTAAACTATTCCACAAATCCACCACTCGGTAACTGAAAAAGTGCTTTTTAATATCAAGACGGCATCGTTTTTTGGAATATTTTCTTGTTATGACCTCTAGTTCTACTTGTACTGTCCATTTCAAAAAAGTTCATAGTTACCCTACTATCGTATATATTGTTTACAATCTTAAAAGCGTTTATCATATCTCCTCTGGTCCTTCGGTGTTGAAGCGTTGGAAGACTTAGTTTTGCCAGTCGTTCCGGGTATGAGAGGTTTTTAAATCCAGGAAGCAGCTTCGTAGCCCTTCTCTGTACGTTTTCAATAAGTTCTATGTCCCTTAATTTTGACGGGCTCCATACACTGGCGGCGTACTCCAGGTGGGGTCGCACTAGAGATGTAAATAGCATTTTAAACATTGATTCATCTAGGTAAGAAAAAGATCTTCTAAGTGTTATTGAGGGGGAATGATTAATACAGTTTACATGGACTTCATGAAGGCCTTCATAAAGTGCCTCACAAGAGACTCATTGAAAAGCTGTCCTACTATGCTGTTTGTTTTGTTGACCATTGACTGTATGTGTGTTCTGAAGCTTAAATCCTCATCTATAGTGACACCGATGTCCTTTTCTTTGTTAACGTGCTCCAGCTGGATTCTTATATATAAATGACCTCCAGATCCTTCCATATAATAATTTCGTTTTTGGGTTGCCTTAATTGAAAGAACTTTACATTTGTTAGGGTGGAATTTCAATAGCCATTTGTTGGACCAATTTTGAAGATTATCTAAATCCTTCTGGAGTATTTTGATATCATGCATGTTATTTATTTGTCTATATAATTTGGTATCATCAGCAAAGAGTGGCGATTGAGATTCGGGTATTTCAGGTAGATCGTTGATATATGCAACAAATAATATGGGGCCCAAAACGCTTCCTTGTGGGATACCACTTAGTACTGGGTATGTTTTAGATGATTCGCCATTGACAATCACTCGTTGACATCTATTACTTAAAAAGTCTTGTATCCAGTTAACAATTTGAGGACTTATACCATAACCTGACAATTTTTTTAGTAGACGTTGGTGTGGCACTTTGTCAAACGCCTTCATGAAATCCATGTATACAACATCCAACTCTCCAGTTTTACTACAGTGAAATTTGAAGATTAAAACCAAGTGGTCACTACTTCCAATTGGGCTTTTATAATGGATTTCCTTAACCATTTCCTCTTCATTTGTTATGATTAAGCCCAATATGCTTGGATCGTTACCTCTTCTGACTCTTGTAAAATCTCTTGTATGTTGGTGAAGATAATTATCCCGTAGACATTCTTTAACGTTTTCGCTGACCTTATCATTGCGGTCGTCCACATGTTTTTATCCATCGTAGACATTTTTCCAGGTTAGTCTTCGGCTTTGGAAATAGTATCAACCTTGCACCATTCAGTCGCTGTGGGTATCTCTCATCGGCAGTGCAGGTTCCCCCATGCACATCGTAAAACCATACCTCTGTTTACTTGTGGGACAACATGCGCTTGTGGGACTTAATGGCGGACGAGTAAACAGCTGATCGGGGCAAAGTACATGCAATTGGTTGACAGGTCGGAACTATGTATTGTTTACGATCCTTAACATTAAGAGAAAATAACATCTATCACCGAAGAAGTGATGAAAATGGATCCAATTTTTCATAAATGGCGTTGGTATCGCAATTACGCGAAGACAAAATAAAATGGCATACTACGGCAAATTAGTAATATTAGTTACGTCACCATAATAAAAAGATGTATCGAGAGCAAGCTAAGGCGTATTAAGATTTACAAAATGTTTACGGAGGTTGAAAGTTTTTATGAAACATTTCATAAAGATATTTCTTTAACAAAATACAATAAGAAAATAACAGCGTGTCCAATAATCGTAATCCAACCTAAAGTCATTAAAACTGGAGCAAAACATGAACAAAAGAATGATATCTCTCTCCTTCTCTCTCCCTTCCTACCTAAAATAAGATGTTAAATTAGATGCCTCTCCGGTTAGGAGAGACTGATTTACACGAAATTACAAAATCTCTCTCTCTCTCTCTCTCTCTCTCTCTCTCTCTCTCTCTCTCTCTCTCTCTCTCTCTCTCTCTCCCCCCTTCTCTCTCTCTCTCTCTCTCTCTCTCTCTCTCTCTCTCAGTGTATAATTGTATATTTAAACATGCCACTTTGTCTTGTTGTTATATATTTTGTCAAACTTTATAGGGAAAGGGCCTAACATAAGTTGGAAACCTTGTGCCCAATCCTATTGAAATTGTCCAATAAAATATGTCTAAATCAAAATGATTTACACGGTCACCCCTGAAAAAGTAAATGTACAAGAATAAGACCATGTGCTTCGGAAGAGTAAACGTCTTCTGCTTTATCGCCGACACCCGTCATGTAAACCTTGGTCAATCCAAGTAAGCAATATCACGTCCATGAATGAGAACTGGGTATAAAGGAACCGACAGTTAAAATTAACGGACATCAAACATAATAATTTTATATTATGTATATTCCATCAGATTCAGCCAATTGTCATCTGATGCTATTTGGAGAAATATACCATGTATCGACAGCGTCAAACTTGAGGTACTTTATGGATTTAACGGACTTCATGACCGCTATTTCGGCCTTATCAGCAGACGCGAATTTTCAGACTTAATAAAATGTCTATATAACTTCAGAACGAATGAAAGTATCGTGACAAGCAGGGTTAACTCTGGCGATTTAAGTCGTATGGATAACTAGAATATCTTCGCCGTACACGCCTTCAGGATAAATCTACGACACCTAAATGTTATTTTTCAAAACATACCTTGGTGAAGTTTTCATATCTTATTGTGAGGAGATCTACTGTAAGACACGTTGCCGTATATATTTAAATATCTTCCTAACTAACTGGAGAAATAAACGATGTATTTAATTATCCGTGGAACTTCCTCTTTAGAATCAGTCTTGTAGTCACACGAAAAAGTGGATTCGTTTATTAACCGCCCTGCCACACAGGCGAATAAGACTTAAACGTTGAAGATTACGGATTTGATCACAGGGACTTGTCAGGGATTCCCAAACTTCACTCCACAAATTTGTATTATAGTGACTATAATACATATATGTACCATGGGTTTGGAATTCGTGAAAAGTCCCAGTGATCGACGTGCATGTTTAGCAATTAGCTCCGCCAATGTATATTATACACCGATGAGTGTAAAAATGTTATAAACAACGCACAGATGACCATAAAAGGTAATATTACCACCAAAAGTAGGTCACATTGATTAGAATGAATAAGTGATATTGATAAAAATGAATAGATGATATCATAGATTTAAAATGAATAGGTGCCACCGCCATAACAAATAGATTATGTAACCAAACTAAATTTAACGAGTTGATGAATGCTGTTTTTAGCAATATGACTATGATAATTATGTGATACCACGAGAATGGTGGGTGATGCCACTATAATGATCAGGTGAAACAATTGTGATGACTAAGTGATACCATTGTGATGACTAAGTGATACCATTGTGATGACTAATTGATACCATTGTGATGACTAAGTGATACTATTGTGATGACTAAGTGATACCATTGTGATGACTAATTGATACCATTGTGATGACTAAGTGATACCATTGTGATGACTTAGTGATACCATTGTAATGACTAATTGGTACCACTTCCATCGAATATAGAGTAAAGCGTTATCACAAAGAAAAGTATCGAAATATTCTTACTGGTAACTGGATACAGAATTGGACACAAACAGTACGTGATTTCAACGTCTGACAACATGGTCACACAGCTCATGGTGACCATCAAATTCAAGATGGCTGATTTTACGGCAAAAATAAAGAAATGGAAATTTCAGAGTTAATGAATATTACCAGGCCCGGAATGTTGTTCATATCTCGTTGTGAAGCCCATTTCCAATAGGTTGACTATACTGGTCATTGTCGGCCCGAATGACCATGTCCTCAGTCATATCCATAAACGATATTAGCTGTAAAACGGGAGAAAACTTTACAATATAGTTTTACACAACCGAGACATGTGATAAGATTCTTTCTCTTCCGGGTATAATAATAGTCTTCGAAATGGCTTCCTTGATAAGTTATTGAGAAACCTATCAGTGGCTTATCAGTAATGTATACTTGTATGCTTAAACATACACTCATTCCATTGGGATATGGTGTAACTTACTGCGTCACTGCAGGTCACGGATTGTGACTTTGATGCTTCCTGTTAGGACTATATAACTGAAAGCCCAAGATTTTTTACGGCGTGTTTCACTTCATTGCTTGATTGTATGGGGCTACTAAAAGTGGCCCCTACAGAATCGGGAGATTTAGTCCGTGTCTACTACCAAGTGGAAAATGAAGAGGCCAAATTAAGGGCACCTAAGCAAATCATGTGTTTTGTATTCTAAAAAGACTCTAAAGTTGAAATGAAACTTTACCAAACTACATCTGCTGATCCCGTTGTAACTCTTGGAATCTTGATATTGTTTTACTCCCTGTCAGTTCCATCGTTCTGTGCCATTCTGTTTTGCTGTTGACGTCCCTCTCGTCTCTCATCATCATATGACTCTGGCTGTTGTCAAGATATCAAAAATGACACCAACATCGTGTTAAATACATTGTAATGTCGGTGATCGGTTATGTTAGTGTGACTTCGTCAAAGGGGGATGAAATATTTATTTTTCAATAAGTTAAACAAAAAGAATTCACTTTATATAAATATTGGGCTAATCACCATATTGTATGGCAGGATTGCAGTTTGGTAGATTTCCACTGATATTTAGAAAATAAAGAATATTTAAGAACCAAATATATTCGGTTAAATCAGACTGAAGTTTCCTTGGTTGTGTTTTGAAACAGATTGTGAAGATATGTTAAAGGACAAAGATACAGTCAAACTTCGGTATTTCGAACTTCAGTATTTCGAATTTCTCGGTATTTCGAACTTTTTAAAAAGTCCGGAAATTTTTTTACTATATAACTATAGTAATTTTACCATACTTATTTCGAACTTTTACATATCGAATTTCTCGCTATTTCGAACTTTTTTCTAGTCCGATTAATAAAAACATAGGAACATACACGTTTTATTTCGATGTTTTGAAAATTTACCTGTATATGAGGATTGAATGATTTGTAATACAATAAACCTATATATGACATACAATACATTCGTGACAAGATTATCGCCATCTAACACAGACACTGCTTTTTAAACTACGTTATTAAGTATTGTATTAATGATGCTATGTACTGACTGTAGAAAAATGGCAATCTTGGGGCAGGCTTCTTCACTAGCACCGGATGTAGTATTCTCTTCGATTTCCTTGTTCGTGAAACTAGAGGTCAGAAAGTACCGTTGTGTATGTCTTTCTCAGATGACAGTTCCGCGTTACTATTCGTGAGATAGCAACAACACTTCCTAAAAGTGAAGTTCTCATCTCTCAAACCTTTAGATAAATGTGAACCGAGCTAAATCTGTGTTATTGAACCAACATTACGTTTCGTTGAAGGTAGCCATGTTTTTCTTGCATAGGCTTCTGAAACCATGACTTTACCTGGGGGGTGCATATCGACAAAAACTGCCCTGATTCAATCCAGACTTACGATATGAACTCAGGAAAAGAAACAGATTACTCAAATATTCAAAACCCTAATCGTTCTCCAGGCAATTTGACTTATCCCGGAAACTACGAATCATGTAAATAATATTAAAAAACTTACTAAAGAAAACTTCATTTCGGACATAAATGGTATTTTAAATCGTTATATTGTTTCGCACCATAGATTCCAATCAGTTTTCTCTTCAACATTCACCTACATTTTAAACGAGTTATCTCCCTTCCGCCGGTCAATTTTAATAAATAAATATCTGTTTTTTTTAAAAATACAGTCTTAATATGAAAGAACCAAGTTTTTTCCCCATCAATAAACAAAAGTTAGAATATCCTTTCCGTTATACATAATTAAGATGTTAATTGAATAATTGAAACTTACTTTCTTTTTCTCTTTCAGGCAACGAGTTCTGCTAACCGGGTCGAAACCGAAAATAGAAGTCTGCATGTTGGAAGTAGTCAGAACAAAATGTCTGCGTTTAGATATGTTCGTCCGAATCTGTTTACGCTAGGCATGTTAACTCTCATAATAGGGTTTTCTACTTCGAACTGGCGAACATTTACTGTGAACAGTTCGGACAATGTAACATATATCGGACACGAGGGTCTGTGGCAGAAAGTTCTCTCCAATGACAGTGTATCCTGCTCGGGGTATCTCGGCTATCATACAGGTAAGCTGCTTTGTTTTCCCGATCACATAACGAGTTACCGCTAAAGCGGGCCAGGAATTAGGGTTGTGTTGTGGTGGTGTTTTACACGAGCTCTGATGCATAATACTTGAAGAAATTGAGAAAAGATGACATAAGGACAACCTAACGTGTGAAATATGGTACGCCCTGTTCTGGCCCATTAAGTATGCTTAAAAGATCGCTGTATGAGTAGGTGATCGTAACGTCGGATAACATATGGACACTTTGATTTAAATATCTTATGTACTATTTTAATAGTTATTTTCACTTAGGTAAGTATATACCTACTATAATGAGTCATAGACCGTACAGCTGTATGATGCAGGGGTGCCAGTTTTGGTCATGTGACCATTCAGTGATAAACCTACATTTTGAGCTCACCTGACGCCTGTGAGCGATACAGGTCCTCTGGGCCTCTTGTTTGCAAGAAGACGTCTCTAAATTGTCAGCTGCAAAAAATGAAGCTTTTCGCTGAATGATTACAGACTATCAGCACTCGATTCCTCAATAAGAAACCAAGGTTCAAAATTTAAGCCCTTACCATCTGAGGCAAGATGATTTAATACAAGAGCTTAAACGTATGTATGAATCAACTTACCATCTTACTATATTTAGTAATGTCCTTGCATATATATCTACATGTAACACCTGTGGCCATACAATTACCTTGTTAGTATGTAATGATAAGACAATGCACAACTCACATCCTCCTCGGTATATTAACACAGAAGCGTATCGTAAGTATGGACAGTAGAGTTAGAATTTGTATCTACTTCTTTAGCATACCTGTCAACTTTTCAAAATTCTCTGTAAAGATCACTGACTGATGAAAATGTCAGTACTCCACCCTGTAAAGATCACTGACTGATGAAAATGTCAGTACTCCACCCTGTAAAGATCACTGACCGATGAAAATGTCAGTACTCCACCCTGTAAAGATCACTGACTGATGAAAATGTAAGTACTCCACCCTGTAAAGATCACTGACTGATGAAAATGTCAGTACTCCACCCTGTAAAGATCACTGACTGATGAAAATGTCAGTACTCCACCCTGTAAAGATCACTGACTGATGAAAATGTTAGTACTCCACCCTGTAAAGATCACTGACTGATGAAAATGTCAGTACTCCACCCTGTAAAGATCACTGACTGATGAAAATGTCAGTACTCCACCCTGTAAAGATCACTGACTGATGAAAATGTCAGTACTCCACCCTGTAAAGATCACTGACTGATGAAAATGTCAGTACTCCACCCTGTAAAGATCACTGACTGATGGAAATGTCAGTACTCCACCCTGTAAAGATCACTGACTGATGGAAATGTCAGTACTCCACCCTGTAAAGATCTCTGACTGATGAAAATGTAAGTACTCCACCCTGTAAAGATCACTGACTGATGAAAATGTCAGTATTCCACCCTGTAAAGATCACTGACTGATGAAAATGTCAGTACTCCACCCTGTAAAGTTCACTGACTGATGAAAATGTCAGTACTCCACCCTGTAAAGATCACTGACTGATGAAAATGTCAGTACTCCACCCTGTAAAGTTCACTGACTGATGAAAATGTCAGTACTCCACCCTGTAAAGATCACTGACTGATGAAAATGTCAGTACTCCACCCTGTAAAGATCACTGACTGATGAAAATGTCAGTACTCCACCCTGTAAAGATCACTGACTGATGAAAATGTAAGTACTCCACCCTGTAAAGATCACTGACTGATGGAAATGTCAGTACTCCACCCTGTAAAGATCACTGACTGATGAAAATGTCAGTACTCCACCCTGTAAAGATCACTGACTGATGAAAATGTCAGTACTCCACCCTGTAAAGTTCACTGCACTGCTTAAGCATGTAAAACTGGTCTGTTATCCTTATTAATATTATTTCAAATATATTTCCATTTATTTTAACGTGAATGTATTTTCATACATGATAGGCAAATATACTATCTTTTCTTTCTACTTCAGATTCTCATGCCTTGAACAGCCTACATACTGTAAGAAATCTATTGGCTGTTGCCATAGGAACGTCTTTCCTACTCCTGATAGTCTGTAGTTTAACACTGTGTCTGCAGGATGACGACAATGACGACGAGGAAATCCATGCAGGATGTGCAAAATGTCTCTACCGCGCACTGTTTGTGTTCATACTATTAATATGTAAGATTGAAATTGATTTTGATTTGATGAAGTTTTGAACTTTTCAGTAAGTGTCGCCACAAAATAATGAAACAAATATATTAAATAAACTGAGTGTCAGACATTACTTATATATGTTGATCCATTAGTCTGCTGAAGATAAATAAGCTTTTGAACATTTCAATGATATGAACAAAACAACATGTCAACAAAACCTTAATTCAGACTAAAATTAGATTTATATGGATTTCCCTGAGAAAATACAAACAGAATAAGGCCGCATGTTCTGCAACTATAACACGTTCCCCAACGAGAACTAGGTAAACAACAATGGAATCGAGACATGCTAACTAGCATTGGACAAGTTCAATTTCAAATTGCACAAGGAAATACAAGGGCTTCGTAAAATATTTGCCAATTACGCCAATGTAAGGACTGTTAAAAACCTAACGTTCATCAACCTGCATCTCGCTAAAATCTATGTTGTAAGTTTGTTAGTTACCAACACCTTGGAGGAAAATGGTGACATTAGGAGCAAGCTTTTGAATATTGAATCAACTGTAACATGTAAAGACATACATTGGGGAATCAGGCATGTTGCCATCTCAAAATGGAAAATTCACAATAGGTATATTGAAATCACACATATTGTATCTTGGTGGAAAACTGCCCCTGTTGGTTTCGTTTTAGGAAAAAATAGATATAGGCATCTAATGTAGAAAAGTCTGTCGAGTCCTCGACTTCCAATTCAAGTGGGTATATATGATTTACATGGTCAGTGTTTTATTACAGAAAAGAAAAAAACAACAAGATGTCAGTTGTTTTTTGCCTGTTTTGACAAGTTCTTTATTAAAGTCATCCTCTAATGAAAACAAAAGTTACCCAACAGAGAGAGCCACAGTTTAGTTCCATGCGTATGCCTTTAATTGGGTAGAAAATCACCAGCAAAGTCTACGGAGATATTGTCAAAGAAAAAGTGAGCTGTGATAATTTTACGATTTCTTACTTCACATTTTTATTCTTTGATTTGGATGAGTTGTTGATGTTGGAGACTGAAATTGAGAAAACATTCACAAAATATCTCCTATTTTGAAATGGATAATCGTATTTCCTTTATAATGTCTCATCAAATATCGATACAGATTATTTACGGTTCATCTGGAAGGCAGGAACTATATATTAGACAGTTTAGTCAACTGATATTTACAAACAATTTTATACGCTAACATATTAAGACAGGTTTGGCTGGTTACATCTTATGCTGTGATGTATTATATATATTTTGCAACATAACAAAATATTTGAACTTGAAATTTGCTCGTTAATTATGTCAGCAACAGATATCTTTTGGACATCCAGTAACATATGGTAGGTAACAATCACACACTGAGTAAAGTAGGTCTTTTTTAAATCGCACATATCTTAAGCCAGGTTCAAAATTACCATGATGAAATTTTGTTTATAATATTTAATTACCCAATTTATTACACACACTGACCTTAAAGCATGCTTTCACACAGATGCTTGTTGATATCTGTAAACAAGTGTGATGAACATGGAGTTTGAATCACAGCACATCTTGTTCTGTAAATAAAAGACATATATTTTCTTCTCTTGTAGTGGTTTTAGTTCTGGCGGGGATATTGATGTATGACAAACACGCCGATATCAGCAGTGCTGGAGAATTCGGGCGGAAGAAATCCTGGTCGGTTGTTGCGATGATCGTTTCTCTGGTTTTCTTTGGCCTGTCAGTTCTTGTGTGTGATCAGAGACTGTTAAATGTAAAAAAGACGTTCCCTTGGTTGACAGTGATTGGTGTTGCATTGTTGGTAAGGTACCTGTATGATATGATACCGGAACAGCGCCGCTGCCGACACGTTATACTTTGGTGTCTTCACGTCGCCATAACGACGCTGTTTAGCGTTGGTCTATTCGGCTGTACCTGGTTCAGCATGTCCAGTACACGGGACAGTAATGTGACGGTTGACATGGCAATGTGGTTCCAGTGTCGTTATCAGTATTCTCTTACATGTTGTAGTGGTACAACTTACTTTTACACAGATATACCAGGTAAAACAATTACTTACCTGCAAACCAGTTATCGTTAGATTCTCATATTATCCAGGAAATGTGTAAAATATGTATTGTCCAGGTAAAACGAATCTAGGTCTCCTCTGAATGGTATTTAATCAATTTCAAATTTAACAAAATTTTTTTTTACACCTCTTGAATTTATACCGCATATCTAATAATTATGGTATGCGGATATACGTGTTATATCTCAGGGACATAGACACCCCTGCCTTGCACAGTCTTCCGCTGCCTTGTGGGATACAGGTTCTCGTCAGAACCAAAAGCTAAGGGAGACAACCCTGACAGAAACCATGCAAATGTGGAGGCATTGAGGGCGGTTGCTGAATGGAACACCCATCATCTACCGGCCATCCGCTACAAGGACTAATAGTCTGCGCCTGTCTCGACTTGTTCTTGCCGGTGTAGGAATACTATTAAATCCTGAAAGAGTGTCGCTAGTAACTTGCAAAAGCTATCGACACTTCATCATCCTTTGCAAGCAGTTTTTCATGAAATGTACAACCGAGCTGCAGACAGGAATGACATGAAGGCTTTCTACAATGGGCTCAAGGAAGTTTGGGGACCCCAGAAAAAAGGACCTGTACAACTGAAGTCAGCGGACGGGCTGGAAACAATCTCAGACAACAAAGAAGTTCTGGCTAGATGGAGTGAACACTTCCAGAAGCTCTTAAATGTTCCCGGAGAGATTCAGACTGAAGCCCTTGACAACATACAGCAGCGGACCACCAAACACTACCTTGATGAGACTCCATCCATGAACGAGGTGACAAAAGCTATTGCTGGATTGAAAGATGGCAGAGCCCCCGGTGAAGATGGAATACCCGCGGAAGTATGGAAACATGGAGGTACCAAATTAGTGGACAGGCTGCACCAGCTGATATGCAGTGCATGGGATGAAGGTACAGTTCCACAAGCCTGGAAGGATGCAAGTATTGTAACCATCTACAAGAAAGGAGACAGGTCAGATTGCGGAAACTATCGAGGAATCTCTCTGTTGTCCATTGCTGGCAAAATCTTCGCTAGGATCCTTCTGAACAGACTCTCCAAGCATGTCACTCCAGAAATAGTTCCCGAGTCACAGTGTGGTTTCAGGCCCAAAAGGAGCACCATCGACATGATCTTCAGCCTCCGACAGTTACAAGAAAAGTGTATCGAGCAGGACCAGCCACTGTACGTTGTATTTGTAGACTTCACTAAAGCCTTTGATACAGTTGGAAGAACAGGTCTGTGGCAGCTGCTGAGGAAGTATGGATGCCCTGATAAGTTCACATCCATGATTGAGTCGCTGCACACAGGGATGAAGGCCAAAGTCAGCGATGGAGTGGAAACATCCGATGCTTTTGAAGTTACAAATGGAGTCAAACAAGGCTGTGTACTAGCACCTACTCTCTTCTCCATATTCCTATCAGCGATGCTGGATGAAGCTTTCAGAGACTTGACAGATGGTGTCTACATCCAGTCAAGGCAAGATGCAGACCTCTTTAAGGTCACACACTTCAAGGCAAGAACCAAGAGCATCCAGGTACTGATAAGGGAGCTACTCTTCGCAGATGACAGTGCCGTACTTGCCCACTCACCACAGGAAATTCAACGCATAGTAAATGCCTTCTCGGAAGCATCAAAGAAATTTGGACTGAAGATAAACATCAAGAAAACTGAAGTGCTATACCAACCAGACTCTTCAAAGTCCCAGGAGGTGGATATACTGGTCGATGGTATCAAACTAAATTCTGTCCCAGAGTTCACCTATCTTGGTAGCACAGCAGCGAAAGATGGGCGTATTGATGCCGAAATACAGAGAAGAATTGCTAAGGCCAGTTCATCTTTTGGTAGATTACATCAGAGACTCTGGAACAACCATCATGTTTCATTGAAGGTGAAAGGAAAGATATACAGAGCCATTGTCATATCCACTCTCTTGTATGGAGCCGAGTCGTGGACAGTATACAGAAGCCATGTGAAGAAGCTTCATGCTTTTATGATGCGGCACCTTAGAACCATCATGAAAGTAACCTGGAAAGACAAAGTTACCAACAAGGAAATACTCGAAAGAACTGGATTAACACCCATGGAAGACATGCTGATCAGAAAGAACCTTCGATGGACAGGGCACATCATGAGGATGCCGCAAGACCGACTTCCAAAACAGATCCTGTTCTCACAGCTTCCAGTTGGTAGTAGGAAGAGAGGCAGACCCCGACTACGGTTTAAAGATACAGTCAAAAGAAATTTGAAACGGAGGAACATCAACTTGAATTCCTGGCCAGAGTTGTGTAATGACAGAAGCATATGGAGATCAGCGGTTGGATAGAACAGAGGAACAGACTTTGTCGCATTGCGACCGTCAGCATAGTAGTAGTATCTAATAATAATACTGATAAGAAGATGACACATAACAATAGGACTTTTCACACATGTTTTCATCAATTAGTAAAAAAGGCCTAGTTAACAAAATGACATTGTGAGATTAGAAATGGGTCGCACAGATTGCTTTGTGTGTTGGAGTTCCAGCTAAACTCACTTACAGATGCCAAGTTTAATGGTTTAACCAATGACTGGCAGAATTTAAAGTTTAAAATTATGTATATTTTAAAAGGGTTTATTTCAGACAGTGAAGTAGACCTATTCATATTTGAATTAATAGAATTTATATTTGATTGGGTAAAATATGAGTATCATAGAAAAAAAGAATAGAGATCATTAAGACATGTTCATAAAATGGATAGAAATTGCCTCATTGTGTATGTACCTTCGTTTTCAGGCTGGTTTTTCACCTGTCGAGATATCACCATGGTAGCATATGCCCTGTGTTTGCTGGCTCTTACTTTCAGTTCCATTCTCATGTTTATTCCGACATTCCGAACACCACTTTTTATCACCCAAATATGTTCAGGTAGTATTTCAATCAGAATATCTTATATCTAATATCTACAACTTGTGAGTATATGTGTATTTTTAACATATCATGAAACGAAAAAAAAAAATGTTAAATGGATTTTGTAAGAAACCTTTAGAATGGATGAAACAAGCAAATTTGAAGAAAAATTTTATCATGAGCTTTAGAAATTAATTATTGGAAATTATATTATTGATAAAGAATGCATCTGCCATGGAGAAATCCAAAGAGTGTGAAATGGGTCACGATTCTTTTCATCGCGATGTTTTAGGTGTTGCGTTGGTGGTCAGCTGTGTCCAATACATCATCAACATAAATAGTGAAGCCGATGTGCACTTACACTTCAGGGCTGCCTTCATCATTAGTGTTGTCGTCGCTGTCACTTTCATATGCCTCTATTTGGTAGTTGTAACAGGTAAGTATTGCGCTGAACATTTGTCAATGTTATGATAATTTATTTACTTATGATTTCAGTAGTTGATAACTCCTTGTCAAGAGTAGGTTGCACTGTCCAGGAAAAGTGATAACCTTTTTTAGTTATAGTAATGACGATGGGACATTGTGTGTAAAGTCATGGAAGTTGATGGAAATTTATTGGGAGCTGATAGGTCAGAGCAGTGACGATGGGACATTGTGTGTAAGGTCATGGAAGTTGATGGAAATTTATTGAAAAATGATAGGTCTGTGCCGTTGCATGGTCACCAAGATTAAAATGTCTAATTGGTCACTCTACAAAATAGGTTTGTTAAATTGTCATTGATCAGATGATACAATATTGTCAGTCTCATTGATCAGATGATACAATTTTGTCAGTCTCATTGATCAGATGACATGATATTGTCTGTCTCATTGATCAGATGACATGATATTGTCTGTCTCATTGATCAGATGATACAATATTGTCTGTCTCATTGATCAGATGACATGATATTGTCAGTCTCATTGATCAGATGACATGATATTGTGTGTCTCATTGATCAGATGACATGATATTGTGTGTCTCATTGATCAGATGACATGATATTGTCAGTCTCATTGATCAGATGACATGATATTGTCAGTCTCATTGATCAGATGACATGATATTGTCAGTCTCATTGATCAGATGACATGATATTGTGTGTCTCATTGATCAGATGACATGATATTGTCTGTCTCATTGATCAGATGACATTTCAAAATATTTGTTTTTCAGAATGCCAGCAGATTCACCCAGACTCGGACAGCAGTATGACAGAACCTCTCATACCACGGTCAAATGAAAGAGGTATATATTGTTGTCATTTTAGATACGTTTCTCGGGGAATTCTCTCTCATGCCAAACCCACATACATTTAGCATTCTCACCACACGATGATGACTTGTGAACAAAGAATTCGACCTGACGAATTTTTCGATATGGGAACAAATGAATTCAAACAGGATAATATTTACCACACGTTGAATGGTGAAATGCTCAAAATCAGTGCATTTGTTTAGAAAATGTCTTGATGTGCAATAAACGCTATATACATTAAAGTTTGGAGGCAGTTCTTTTGAGAACAAAATCCAGAACCTAGGAACAGTGTCACAACCAGAAAACCACTGAAAATATGCATTGCCCTTTTATTATTTTTTTTAACATGCAACAATAAACATTCTTCTAAACATGTGACTATAGCATTGTCCCTGTCATATCTTCTAAACATGTGACTATAGCATTGTCCCTGTCTAAACATGTGACTATAGCATTGTCCCTGTCTAAACATGTGACTATAGCATTGTCCCTGTCTAAACATGTGACTATAGCATTGTCCCTGTCTAAACATGTGACTATAGCATTGTCCCTGTCTAAACATGTGACTATAGCATTGTCCCTGTCTAAACATGTGACTATAGCATTGTCCCTGTCTAAACATGTGACTATAGCATTGTCCCTGTCATATCTTCTAGACATTTAGACATAGGTAGAAAGTGTACTTTTTTCCCATTTTTGGCAGTTATCCGCTCCACTGTTCATTCTAGATATTTTTGATTTACATGTGTATGAGGTATTCACAGCTTTACTGTGTCATCTGTACTAAAGTGTATTATTTTGGTTTGAATTTCAGTTGAGGACTGGTCTTGGAGAAAGCTGTTTATTTTGTGGAAGGAGAGGTTGAATCATAGTAAGTCTGATACATAATATCTGTAATACACAATCGTAGAATTGAACCAAATGACAATGTAATACATCATGCTTATCTCATGGATTTCATACATTCCTTTTCTGTAGGGAAATCTCGAATGGAAGCTCGAAATTCTGTGAACGAAACAGGTATGTGCAACTTATCTACACTAATAGACTTTTATGCAGCATATTCACACATATTCATTAATCTTGTTTTATTTCAAGAAGTTTGAGCAATACATTTGTTTTCTGTCTTGACAAACTCCATTTCCAGGTGTAAGTCTTTAATATGATCATAATCCCCTTAATATGAATTATCCGTCTCCTCGTTTGGACATCATTCTGATCTCATTGACATTTCTTCTTCAACTTTTGATGCTGGTTTTTATGCCAGCTCTCAAATCAGAATTGTGGAATTTTACCTAGATTTACGATGTGGGAATTGGTTAAATGGTAATTCTATAGTGATACAGATACAAGATTAACCTCTTACATTATAAAATTTTACAGTGTAATGTTTGTATGATAAACCTTTTACAGTGTAATGTTTGTATGATAAACCTTTTACAGTGTAATGTTTGTATGATAAACCTTTTACAGTGTAATAATTGTATGATGAACCTTCCACAGTGTAATAGTTGTATGATAAACCTTCCACAGTGTAATACTTGTATGATAAACCTTCCAGTGTAATAGTAGATGATAAACCTTTTACAGTGTAATAGTTGTATGATAAACCTTTTACAGTGATAAACCTTTTACAGTGTAATAGTTGTATGATAAACTTTCAACAGTGTAATAGTTGTATGATAAACCTTTTACAGTGTAATAGTTGTATGATAAACCTTTTACAGTGTAATAGTTGTATGATAAACCTTTTACAGTGTAATAGTTGTATGATAAACCTTTTACAGTGTAATAGTTGTATGATAAACCTTTTACAGTGTAATAGTTGTATGATAAACCTTTTACAGTGTAATAGTTGTATGATAAACCTTTACAGTGTAATATTTGTATGATAAATATTTTACAGTGTAATAGTTGTATGATAAACCTTTTACAGTGTAATAGTTGTATGATAAACCTTTTACAGTGTAATAGTTGTATGATAAACCTTTTACAGTGTAATAGTTGTATGATAAACCTTTTACAGAACCTTTTACAGTGTAATAGTTGTATGATAAACCTTTTACAGTGTAATAGTTGTATGATAAACCTTTTACAGTGTAATAGTTGTATGATAAACCTTTTACAGTGTAATAGTTGTATGATAAACCTTTTACAGTGTAATAGTTGTATGATAAACCTTTTACAGTGTAATGTTTGTATGATAAACCTTTTACAGTGTAATAGTTGTATGATAAACCTTTTACAGTGTAATGTTTGTATGATAAACCTTTTACAGTGTAATAGTTGTATGATAAACCGTTTACAGTGTAATAGTTGTATGATTAACCTTTTACAGTGTAATAGTTGTATGATAAACCTTTTACAGTGTAATAGTTGTATGATAAACCTTCCACAGTATAATACTTGTATGATAAACCTTCCACAGTATAATACTTGTATGATAAACCTTCCACAGTGTAATACTTGTATGATAAACCTTTTACAGTGTAATACTTGTATGATAAACCTTCCACAGTGTAATACCTTTTACAGTATGATAAACCTTTTACAGTGTAATGTTTGTATGATAAACCTTTTACAGTGTAATGTTTGTATGATAAACCTTTTACAGTGTAATGTTTGTATGATAAACCTTTTACAGTGTAATAGTAGATGATAAACCTTTTACAGTGTAATAGTTGTATGATAAACCTTTTACAGTGTAATAGTTGTATGATAAACCTTTTGTATGATAAACCTTTTACAGTGTAATACTTGTATGATAAATATTTGACACCATAAAATGCTGATATCCTCCTTTTTGAATAATTTAAGTGACATATTATTGCAAAGTGAATGTGTTATATTTGCAGAATTAATGTAATATTTGTCTGGTGATTATTTTTGTAGTGTTAATTACTTGTATGACGAAATTTTAACCAATAATTTAAAATATTTCAGAGTGTGACGTATGCATGATGAATCCAAAGGACACCCGACTTCATCCTTGTGGTCATACCTGCTGCAGAGTGTGTGCAGAACAACAGCAACGATGCCACATGTGCAGAGGAGAGATAGAAGATCGACATATTTTTTACCTATGAAAGATAAAAACATGAAGATAAAGATGTTGTCACTATAACCAATGTATCGGGGCCATCAGTAGGGTATGGGGGATGGGGACAGTTATGAACCTGCACTGTCTAACCCATGTCAACATACCCCCCACCCTCCCTGGGAAACATCACATTAAAATACTGTTTTCTATCCTTAATTCTAAAAGTTACACTCTGCAGGCACTGTAGAGTCAACATCCTTAACATCCTAGAGAAATATTTCAACTTGTAATTTATGTAAAATTGAGTGTTTAAATAAGAAATGATATGTTTTTAGCATGCATGCTGAATGCCAAGCATTTTGCAAGACTGCTACTTCTATCATTATTGTTCTCTCCTAATATTGGCTTCAGCAAGATAAAAGTTATCAATTTAATATCTGGAAACAGATTCCATCATTTTTTTCTTTAAATTTTTTTCTTAGTTCACAATCATCAGAGTGTGGACTATTCAAATTGTCCTATGTTCATATCCGTCGTCATCAGTAATTCTTGTGTACACAGTATTACCTGAGAAGATCTGGATGGATCCCTATAGAATTTGCATGAATGACCCCTTGGTACCTAGTTATGACTTTTGATTTTTGGAACTGGACAGGAAAACAAAATAGCCAGCGGGCGACCATCTTGGATTTGGCAGTTAAAAATAGCTCAAAATTCATATAAATAACACAAAAAAGGGTCAGAAAAGAAGGGGAAAGATCTAACTTTTAAAGAAACAAATGAAGATCAAATGATGGAGGGTGCCAAGATCCCTCTAGGACCTCTTGTTCCTTTAGGGGTTAATAGTTATAGATTAGTAGCCATTCTTTATCATGATTGGTCAATTATTTATGCATTTTTAAGTGGTGCTACCATTGTTCATTATGGCAAAATGCTTCCAGAGTTGGTACTGCCATCTTTCATCATGGCAGAATACGCCTCTCAAAAGATGGTGCTCTCAACCTTTACCATTGACTGTGAACTAGAAATTAGGTTTGTTATAACAATATCATAAGTGTTATATGTCAACAACATCGAAGTAGTAAGACCAAGGTTATGGTCTCGCAAACCTGTTTGACTTCACAAATAGACACTTAAAGTTCTCTTAAACCTAGAAAACATTGGAGAAAATTACAAAAAAATTTTGCTACCTATCGTTAAGTGCGAAGACGACGCATTCCGATGATCGGCCCTGGGATACTTTATGGACAGGATAACATGTTTAATTAACATTACATCCATGACTACACTTCAGAATCAGACTCGTACGATACCAAATGAGAGATATACCAGTATTGTGTCATTCATTTTCTTTAAAAAAACCATCAATACCATAGATGAGTGTCCCTATGACTGTGAAATGTTTGCTTTTTTGGTGAATGAGAGCTAAAAGTTATTTACATAAAAATATATATACATGAACAGCTTGAATTACTATAGTGCAATTTGTTATCTTATCTGTTTGTTAAATTTTTTGTTTTGCCTCATAAATTTAATCATGTGGATTGGCACAAATTAAATCAACTTATTGAGCCCCCCCCCCCCCCCCCCCCCCCCCCCCCCCCCCCCACATATATGTAAAAGTTGCGTGATTAAACTAAAAAATCTCTATCAACATACAATCACCATATCAAAAAAATGTTGTTAGCAAAGTCACTGATATCCTCTTGATTGAGAAACAATAACAAACTTTGAATTCTTTCGATTTGAAACAGGTTGTGTTAAAAAAACTAGACAAAAAGAAACTACTAAATATTAGATATATATCATGGCTCAACAAGACGTCAGTCGAAATTTTTTATTATTTTTTTTTCAGAGTGAAATGCAGTAAGCATTTCAGGGATTTTTATACAATTTGGATGTTGGTGAATATCTGTCATTTGTTGTAACATTGCTTTTGTTTATCAAATGTTTACATACTTGTCATAATTATTGTCATATTATTTTTTTATCTAATATTATTACTTTATTATATTTAAATTTTTTATCTACTTTACGCTTCAAAATTTAAGAATTCCATCATTTACTTGCTTGTATGTTTTAATCATGTTGCAAATATTTATATCACTATTAATCACACCACTTAACGGTTAATGACTTGAGAATACAGCTTGTGTAGACAATCAGACATGGTCAGTGATTATCGCCACTTTGTGTCTAGCCCTTGCCTGGCCATTGTTCACGCTTCCGCCGAGCTGTGAAAACTGCCATGGGACATTCAAGTTTTCTCGTACAGGTAAATTTTTTGACTTCGATTCATGTGTTGTGATTTCTAATGGTTTCTTAACCATGGGACCGGGAAAAAAGTTCGAAACAGCGAGAACTTTGATTCATAAAAGTTTGAGTCATAAATGTGAAATTAGTAGTATTATATAGGGGAAAAAAATCCGGACCTGACAAAAAAATTGAAGTTCGACTCATCAAAGTTTTACTGTATATAACACAGGACAGATGTAATGTTTTGCACCACCATTTAATGGTGTGTTCAAATCACACAGTGTTTGCAGTTTGTCGTGCCAAAATTTCGTGTGAAGTACTGCATGGATGGATCTGTCTCAGGTTTAAAACGAAAATTCTCTTTGTTTCCTTCTTGTTTCATTTTGATTGGGCGACTGATCAGAGCAGCAGAATGGCTGATAGACAAAATTTGATCCTGAAATTTTGTAATCAGTTCTTGGGAAATGTGTAAATCAGTCTTGATCATGTTTAGTATCCTTTCCATCATGCACACATGGACAGTAATCTTTCATATTCTGGTAAAATCGTTCAATTTTGTAAATTTAATTCTATCATCCAAAAACATGGACAATAATCTTTCATATTCTGGTAAAATTGTTCAATTTTGTAAAATTTTATTCTATCATCCAAAAACATGGACAATAATCTTTCATATTCTGGTAAAATTGTTCAATTTTGTAAAATTTTATTCTATCATCCAAATACATGGACAATAATCTTTCATATTCTGGTAAAATCGTTCAATTTTGTAAAATTTTATTCTATCATCCAAATTATATGCTTGACTAAAGAATCAACAGTGCAATTTTTTACAGAATACTCACACAATTTTCTTGATTTGTTTTATCAGATTGAGTCATATATATTTATATATCATTCATTTGCAGATAAAGAATAAATCTTCTGGTTTTTGTTTGAGTGCTCTTTTTTGACAAATTTTGCATTGTTCAATGCAAATTCTTCATCAATCTATTACTTTCTTAACAATTCAAGTTAGTCTTGGACCAAAAAAACAAAAAATATATGATTCTAGAAAAACTTATTAATGGTGAGGTAATGTCCCTGTAATTTCAAATAACAACATGTTTCTTGTGATATTTCAGATTAAAACACTTAAAGATGATTTTCAATTACCGGTAGTTCACACCTCTGAGGCGATAGTTAAATCTCTCCACAAAATATGTGAAATCAAAATCGATGACACAAGAACAAAATGTGTACAAAAGAAAGGTTGACATGGAAATCCTTCGAATTTGAGGCCTGTAAGTTTTCATGTTCATCCAACATTTAAACATCAGAGAATTTAGCCAATATATTGAATATCCTTTTGAAAGGAAAAGTAGAAATATTTGGTCTGAACATTTCTACAACCCCAGGAGATTAACCTCATTTATGTAAGAAAGAAATGTCCTTCTTCGATGATGTTTCAGTCTAAATTTAGCTGAAATCCATCAAAACCATAGGGCGTAGAATTTCGTAGAATGCAAGTATAAAGGAGAATATAAAACCAGGTGTGAAGGTAAAGGGTAAACATTTCATCCACGACACCTGCCATGTGCATCATGTTCAAATCAAATATTAAGTAATATCAGATTCTCAGATGAGAACACATTTAAGAACAATAAAACATTATTTCTCTTCTCCCAAGGATATGCTGGACCAAATCTAGTTAAAATATCCTCAGCTGTTCATGACTAGTAGTGATATCTAGGAAAAGTTGACAAATTCATTCTATTTCCACTTTGAGACCCGCCCTCTCACCAACCATTTATATAAAACTGATTTCACTTCTCCCAAGGATGCTTCAGACCAAATCTAGTCATAACTTCCTCAGCTGTTCAAGACTAGTAGTGCTATCTAGGAAAAGTTGACAAAGTTATTCTATATCCACTATGAAGCCCCGCCCTCTTGCCCACTGTTTAACCATGCTTCAAACCATTGAGCCTCATCCCTCCAACCCAAGGACGAGACCCACTGTTTATACAATATAAAACTATTTCCTCTTCCACAACAATGCTCAGACCAAAAATCTGCTCCGTCATTCATAGCAAGTAGCCAGACATCGGACACTGTGGTATCCCGATAGCTCTCTTGTTTCCTTGTGTGGTCATGGTAGCAACCAGAAAACTTCCTCATTGTCTCCTGCAATGGACCCTGTGGTTTTTTTGGTTCTCTTCATCTTTCAGTAAAGTCGTGATATGGCTAATAATCTCATGTACTGATCTCATCAATTGCGACAAGTTAAGACAACAGGTTGGAAAGTAGGATTATTGCTATCATTAAAAGGAAAGTTCATGATAAGGGAATTGTCGTAATCGTGCTTGTCATACAGCTAGATGGATAATTGTCCCTGTTGGTCTCGTTGGAAAATATTGGAGTAAGATGATGTAAAGGTTGTTCATGTCTTCAATTTCTCATTAACAGTTAAAAGGACGTAGTCAATAGCTTTTATTTGAAGATATCATCACTATCTAAAGAAAAATTGACATGTTTTCATCTTTGATAATTTCAATCTTGTATGAAAACAAAATACAAGCCAGAGAGGGGCAATTTTTCTTCCTGTGAGCATGCCAATAGTCAGTTTGAAGGTTCAAACATCTCTGTAGTTATATACAACTCTCTATCCAAATTTTCATTTCTTTTTAGCAATAACAAGACTTTAAACTTGTTTTTAACAAAGGAACACAATTTGTTTCATTCACTTCTGATATCTTTCCCAATACACATTTTTTTTCTCAGGTAAAACTAAGATATTGTGATCTTGATGGGTCAAAACATAACAGAGAGCACAGCAGGTTATAGTAATATTTATCACAAACACAACGTGAATTGTTGTGATAAACAAATACAAATTATCAGAATTAAAAATAACACAACAGTCATAACAATCATACATACATCAAACAGAAATAATGGAATGAATTATTATCATCGTATGTAAATTATTATTATAAATACACACCTTATTGTTAATAAGAAATGAAGTGTATTATTACAAACAAATAGTATAGTAGCTTATACACTACTATCATATCTACATACCTCAGGATATGAAAAAATCTTTTATGATAATTGGGTTTGCATCCTTGAAAAATGTAGTGACAGAATTGTTGTCTTGCAGCTGCCCTGTTCAATGGTCTGGGACAACTAAATTTCACAAATCACTACCACGAAATATATTCCTAAAAGTTTACAATGAAAAATGTTTCCTAATCAATTGTCAATCAATAAAATATTGATTCTGACATTTGATTTCTTTCCACTTTGAGGAGAAATCATCGTGATTTAGTGCCAGCTTCCAGTGGTGGTGAATACATGGTGTTCCCTTACACCCTACAGGATCATACTGACGGCTAAACAATGGTTAGGTTTTCTGTCTGGGACCCATGAAATGTCCAACTGCAAATCTTTAGTTCTTTTCATGACCTCACAATCTGCTGATTTTAATCATGACGTCATTACATGATGAAAAGTCATGTACAAGCTGCCGAATTTATCCTGATATGCAGAGAAGATAGGAACATACTGATGAGTTTATCATGACGACATGACATGTAGAAAAGAGTGCATGTTATAGGCTGCTGGGTGTTAACAACCTTTCAAAAACAGAACTTTACATCAACAAGTTAAACCAATATTAATGAAAAAAATAACTGATAAACTGTACACATGTGTGCATCACACAAACCTGTCTTGTAATTATTATCAGGTAAAACTACACAAATAATCTCATATAAAACATTTTGGCCATGAAGTAATATACCAGCAAACGATTTGACTATAATGAGAATCATTATAAAACGTTCTTCACACCCTTTCTTCATTAAAATAATTTGCATACGAAACAGATACAAACTTAAGACAAACAATTAAAATAATTGGTAACATTATATGGTTATGAAAACAATATTATCATGTGTTGATCTTCTTACTCATCAGATAAAGGTTACACTATAATAGCACATTTGTCTCATTTATGTGATAAAAATCAAATTTTAAAGAAATTTCAAAAGCACAGCAATTTAGCACACTGAACAAAGTCAACGGGTGAAAAAGAAAAATAAGTGATGAAAGTTATATACATTTCTGCAGCGTAGCACCATTATAATTGTTACTAATGGATAATTTGGCTCATCTTTTCAAAAAATTAAAAAAATTAGAGCTCTGCTTCTGTACACATGTGCACACTCAGTGGCCTATATTATCATATACATTGCCTGTAAATAATACCTGGAGTCTCTCTCCGTCTCTCTCCATCTCTCTCTATCTCTCTCTATCTCTCTCTAAAAATGTAGTCACTTGTTTTGTTATTTTTCTATATGTGATATTTAATTAGTATCTGAGGGAGCTGAAAATAAAAACATATCACAATCACATTCAGTTTCCTCATTTTCAGCCACAATTTCTCCAATTGTATCTTTTATGTCAAGCCTAAATCTTTCTGAATACGTTAAACATTTAAGTCATGGACTGAACAAGTTCACTTACCAGTGAACACACTCATTGTAACTTATATAACAAAACATAAAAACAACCATCAATAATCAACCTAGTCAGTTAGATCAGGTTGGAATAAAAACTTGTTTACCCTACGACTAGATTTATTTTAAAAATTTCGAGGCATTTTAAATCAAAAGATATAAATCAATATGTTAAAATCATGTTTAAATTAAAAGGAAACCGGGTCAAGTATGTGTGTGTAAAATGAACACTCATGTTAAAGACTAAAAATAAAGAATAAAATATGTAAATATAACTGCATTTCCTTTAGAAATAGCACTGTAAAATTATAGATCACTCGTTAATTTCACTGAAAGTGGGTCAAGGATGTCCATTTACACAAATTAATAGTCTATCACCCTAGTAGCCCAGCAATTCAGAAAATTGCGAACTTTCAATTATCAATTTATAAACTCATCCCAGCATGCTATTGACCGAACACCGTGACCTTTAATGCAAGAACTGTAGTATTCAGAAGTTGGGTAAAAATTTAAACAATTTGACTCATGTGATCTTGAAAATCACTAGTGAGATGTGCTGGTCATGGAAACAGGTTTATCAGGTGTGAGATGTTCTAGTCATGGAAACAGTCAGGTTTATCAGGTGTGAGATGTTCTAGTCATGGAAACAGTCAGGTTATCAGGTGTGAGATGTGCTGGTCATGGAAACAGTCAGGTTTATCAGGTGTGAGATGTGCTGGTCATGGAAACAGTCAGGTTTATCAGGTGTGAGATGTGCTGGTCATGGAAACAGTCAGGTTTATCAGGTGCGAGATGTGCTGATCATGGACACAGTCAGGTTTATCAGGTGCGAGATGTGCTGGTCATGGAAACAGTCAGGTTTATCAGGTGCGAGATGTGCTGGTCACAGAAACAGTCAGGTTTATCAGGTGTGAGATGTGCTGGTCATGGAAACAGTCAGGTTATCAGGTGTGAGATGTGCTGGTCACAGAAACAGTCAGGTTATCAGGTGTGAGATGTGCTGGTCATGGAAACAGTCAGGTTTATCAGGTGTGAGATGTGCTGGTCACAAAAACAGTCAGGTTATCAGGTGCGAGATGTGCCGGTCCTCAGAGACAGGTTTATTATCAGTGGTTAAATATGTTGCTCTTCTGGGACAGCCATGTTTATCTGGTAATTAGAAGGATCTTCTATGGACGGTGCCATTCCTGCATACTTTGCCTGTATTTTATTTCCCAGGACACCGAAAGTGAAGAATCCTACTCCTGACCCTACAGCAGTTGATACAAAAGCTGTTTTAATAAAATAGTTTAAGGAAGGACTGAGGGTTGACATCTTGGTCCATGTATCCAGAATATCACCTTGAGTGGCCAAATAACTAATTCTGACCTTGATTAACATGTGTTGGGGAAATAGACAACTATAACATGGGTTGGTGAAGTGGACAATTATAACATGGGTTGGTGAAATGGACAACTATAACATGGGTTGGTGAAATAGACAACTATAACATGGGTTGGTGAAGTGGACAATTATAACATGGGTTGGTGAAGTGGACAATTATAACATGGGTTGGTGAAGTGGACAACTATAACATGGGTTGGTGAAGTGGACAACCATAACATGGGTTGGTGAAGTGGACAACTATAACATGGGTTGGTGAAATGGACAACTATAACATGGGTTGGTGAAGTGGACAACTATAACATGGGTTGGTGAAGTGGACAACTATAACATGGGTTGGTGAAGTGGACAACTATAACATGGGTTGGTGAAGTGGACAACTATAACATGGGTTGGAGAAATAGACAACTATAACATGGGTTGGTGAAGTGGACAACTATAACATGGGTTGGTGAAGTGGACAACTATAACATGGGTTGGTGAAATGGACAATTATAACATGGGTTGGTGAAGTGGACAATTATAACATGGGTTGGTGAAATGGACAATTATAACATGGGTTGGTGAAATGGACAATTATAACATGGGTTGGTGAAGTGGACAATTATAACATGGGTTGGTGAAGTGGACAATTATAACATGGGTTGGTGAAGTGGACAATTATAACATGTTGGTGAAGATGGACAATTATAACATGGGTTGGTGAAGTGGACAATTATAACATGGGTTGGTGAAGTGGACAACTATAACATGGGTTGGTGAAGTGGACAACTATAACATGGGTTGGTGAAATGGACAACTATAACATGGGTTGGTGAAGTGGACAACTATAACATGGGTTGGTGAAGTGGACAATTATAACATGGGTTGGTGAAGTGGACAATTATAACATGGGTTGGTGAAGTGGACAATTATAACATGGGTTGGTGAAGTGGACAACTATAACATGGGTTGGTGAAGTGGACAACTATAACATGGGTTGGTGAAGTGGACAATTATAACATGGGTTGGTGAAATGGACAATTATAACATGGGTTGGTGAAATGGACAATTATAACATGGGTTGGTGAAATGGACAACTATAACATGGGTTGGTGAAGTGGACAATTATCAGTTGGGTTGGTGATATGGACAACTATAACATGGGTTGGTGAAGTGGACAATTATAACATGGGTTGGTGAAATGGACAACTATAACATGGGTTGGTGAAGTGGACAACTATAACATGGGTTGGTGAAGTGGACAACTATAACATGGGTTGGTGAAGTGGTTGGTGAAGTGGACAACTATAACATGGGTTGGTGAAGTGGACAACTATAACATGGGTTGGTGAAATGGACAACTATAACATGGGTTGGTGAAGTGGACAATTATAACATGGGTTGGTGAAATGGACAACTATAACATGGGTTGGTGAAGTGGACAACTATAACATGGGTTGGTGAAGTGGACAACTATAACATGGGTTGGTGAAGTGGACAACTATAACATGGGTTGGTGAAGTGGACAATTATAACATGGGTTGGTGAAATGGACAACTATAACATGGGTTGGTGAAGTGGACAATTATAACATGGGTTGGTGAAGTGGACAATTATAACATGGGTTGGTGAAATGGACAATTATAACATGGGTTGGTGAAATGGACAACTATAACATGGGTTGGTGAAGTGGACAACTATAACATGGGTTGGTGAAGTGGACAATTATAACATGGGTTGGTGAAGTGGACAATTATAACATGGGTTGGTGAAGTGGACAACTATAACATGGATTGGTGAAGTGGACAATTATAACATGGGTTGGTGAAATGGACAATTATAACATGGGTTGGTGAAATGGACAACTATAACATGGGTTGGTGAAGTGGACAACTATAACATGGGTTGGTGAAATGGACAACTATAACATGGGTTGGTGAAGTGGACAACTATAACATGGGTTGGTGAAATGGACAATTATAACATGGGTTGGTGAAATGGACAACTATAACATGGGTTGGTGAAGTGGACAATTATAACATGGGTTGGTGAAGTGGACAACTATAACATGGGTTTGGGAAGTGGACAATTATAACATGGGTTGGTGAAGTGGACAACTATAACATGGGTTGGTGAAGTGGACAATTATAACATGGGTTGGTGAAATGGACAACTATAACATGGGTTGGTGAAGTGGACAATTATAACATGGGTTGGTGAAATGGACAACTATAACATGGGTTGGTGAAGTGGACAACTATAAGATGGGTTGGTGAAGTGGACAACTAAAACATGGGTTGGTGAAGTGGACAACTATAACATGGGTTGGTGAAGTGGACAACTATAACATGGGTTGGTGAAGTGGACAATTATAACATGGGTTGGTGAAATGGACAATTATAACATGGGTTGGTGAAGTGGACAATTATAACATGGGTTGGTGAAGTGGACAACTATAACATGGGTTGGTGAAGTGGACAATTATAACATGGGTTGGTGAAGTGGACAACTATAACATGTGTTGGGGAAATAGACAACTATAACATGGATTGGTGAAGTGGACAATTATAACATGGGTTGGTGAAGTGGACAATTATAACATGGGTTGGTGAAGTGGACAACTATAACATGGGTTGGTGAAGTGGACAACTATAACATGGGTTGGTGAAATGGACAACTATAACATGGGTTGGTGAAATGGACAACTATAACATGGGTTGGTGAAGTGGACAACTATAACATGGGTTGGTGAAGTGGACAACTATAACATGGATTGGTGAAGTGGACAATGGGTTGGTGAAGTGGACAACTATAACATGGGTTGGTGAAGTGGACAACTATAACATGGACAATTATAACATGGGTTGGTGAAATGGACAAACATGGGTATAACATGGGTTGGTGAAGTGGACAACTATAACATGGGTTGGTGAAGTGGACAACTATAACATGGGTTGGTGAAGTGGACAACTATAACATGGGTTGGTGAAGTGGACAACTATAACATGGGTTGGTGAAGTGGACAACTATAACATGGGTTGGTGAAGTGGACAACTATAACATGGGTTGGTGAAGTGGACAACTATAACATGGATTGGTGAAATGGACAACTATAACATGGATTGGTGAAATGGACAACTATAACATGGGTTGGTGAAGTGGACAACTATAACATGGGTTGGTGAAATGGACAACTATAACATGGGTTGGTGAAGTGGACAACTATAACATGGGTTGGTGAAGTGGACAACTATAACATGGATTGGTGAAGTGGACAACTATAACATGGGTTGGTGAAGTGGACAACTATAACATGGGGTGAAGTGGACAATTGGGGTGAAGTGGACAACTATAACATGGGAAGTGGACAACTATAAAATGGACATGGGTTGGTGAAGTGGACAACTATAACATGGGTTGGTGAAGTGGACAACTATAACATGGGTTGGTGAAGTGGACAACTATAACATGGGTTGGTGAAGTGGACAATTATAACATGGGTTGGTGAAGTGGACAACTATAACATGGGTTGGTGAAGTGGACAACTATAACATGGGTTGGTGAAATGGACAACTATAACATGGGTTGGTGAAGTGGACAACTATAACATGGGTTGGTGAAGTGGACAACTATAACATGGGTTGGTGAAGTGGACAATTATAACATGGGTTGGTGAAATGGACAACTATAACATGTGTTGGGGAAGTGGACAACTATAACATGGGTTGGTGAAGTGGACAATTATAACATGGGTTGGTGAAGTGGACAACTATAACATGGGTTGGTGAAGTGGACAACTATAACATGGGTTGGTGAAGTGGACAACAACTATAACATGGGTTGGTGAAGTGGACAACTATAACATGGGTTGGTGAAGTGGACAACTATAACATGGGTTGGTGAAGTGGACAACTATAACATGGGTTGGTGAAGTGGACAACTATAACATGGGTTGGTGAAGTGGACAACTATAACATGGATTGGTGAAGTGGACAATTATAACATGGATTGGTGAAGTGGACAACTATAACATGGGTTGGTGAAGTGGACAACTATAACATGGGTTGGTGAAGTGGACAACTATAACATGGGTTGGTGAAGTGGACAACTATAACATGGGTTTGGGAAGTGGCCAAGTATAACATGGGTTGGTCAAGTTGACAACCATGACATTGAGTGGTGAAGTGGACCACAATTGTCTTGTACAATTTGATATTGACTTTTGTTTACATACCTACGATGACTCCAATTGTGATCCAAACATTATATGTCATCACTGCTAACATGAGGATATAGCCAATGATAAGATTAAAGATGTGTGTCAGCAGCCCTAGGCAGTGGTACTTGATTCTGTAAGGGAGATAACTGTTAGAATTACTGTAAAACTAACCCCAGGCAGTGGTACTTGATTCTGTAAGGGAGATAACTGTTAGAATTACTGTATAATAAACCCCAGGCAGTGGCACTTGATTCTGTAAGGGAGATAACTGTTAGAATTACTGTAAAACTAACCCCAGGCAGTGGTACTTGATTCTGTAAGGGAGATAACTGTTAGAATTATTGTAAAACTAACCCCAGGCAGTGGTACTTGATTCTGTAAGGGAGATAACTGTTAGAATTACTGTATAATTAATTTGTAATATAATATACATTTATTTTATAACAATTGCCAAACAACCTATCAGCTTATATCACTCTTGTTGGCGTGGATGAAAGTGTGATAGGGTTCTTACTCTGGCAGGAAAAACCCACATGGTTGGGCAGGTGACCCATACCTTTCCACTTCTGTTTCGGGAATCAAACCCCTGATAGCTAGGTGAAAGGCAAAGGTAGTACCACTGCACCACCCCACCACTCATGATTCTTGATTCTATAAGGGAGATAACTGTTAGGATTACCGTATCATCAACCTCAGGCAGTTCATCCTCGATACTCCAGGAGATACAATAACTTTCGATCTCTGTTGAAGGTTCCATGCATGACACCTTGTGGACAAGACAAATAGACTAGTTTGATCGTTTGATGTACATCGAACGATCCTCAAGGTCGCATAACAGTATATTGTACTGGTTTTGAAGTTGGGTGTTGCTCCTTTGTAATCTTCAAAAGGAGCATATCAGCCTGTGATTGGTCTGTTTTTGTTCTCCTGGCACTTATCAAATTACTTTGTTGGTGCCCTCAATTTTGCTATGACATGTTCAAAGGGTGCAGAGAGCAAAAGTGGAGTATCAAGGATGTAGGCATTGGCACTTTATTATGCAAGGGAGATAACTGTTAGGATTACTGTATAACTAATCCCAGGCAGTGGCACTTAATTCTGTAAGGGAGATAACTGTTAGGATTACTGTATAACAAACCCCAGGCAGTGGCACTTGATTATGTAAGGGAGATAACTATGAATCCAAGAGAGGCCCTTTGCTGTTTCCATTGGACCTTGTGAACATGATAATTTTCTTAAGGTTGGTTGTCAACAGAACGAGAGTTCATATAACACGAGCAGAAGAAGATTTGAGTGTGCTGTTTTGATGACTACACAGTCATCTTCATCCGAAAAAAGACCAGTGTGAAACATTCTAGCACTGACAAAATTTGCATACAAGGCATACAAGTTGGCAAGAAATCGACTTTTTTTAGCTATACTATAATCCTTTGTACACTAAAAAATGCAAAAAAATGTGACAAGATGGTAAACACTAAATACTTGACGTAAAGAGATTATCATGTAATCTTTTTGAATAAGATCTTTGATGAGATGGACAATGGAACTTACTTAATTGTATTATATAGAGTTATGGCCCTTTGCAGTTTTATGACCATCAGACTTTGTGAACAAAATAACTTCAGTAAGTATGGACAGATTTTGATTAAACTTGGTATGCTGCTTTATATAAATAAGATATTCAAACCTTCTTGATCGAATTTGTTCTAAACTTGCTGGAATCATCAGTGACGCTGTGAGATCATCACGTTCATCTAAATCTTCTGTGTCCGTTAGACCATATGTCAATGGGTTCTGTTTGATTCGTACTGACCAGTACATCATCAGCATCTTGGCCCCCTCCAGTAAGAATGTCATAGCTCCTACCACCAGGCAGGTCACAACCAGTCCTGAGTGACAATGACAAACAACTCCAGTATCACAAATAGCAGGAAAGTGTAATACACTTATAGTACATGTCATTACAATGAGGTAATGATCGAATGAAAATTACTCAAAAGAAGGCATTTATTCTTTTGTATCAAAATCATACATAAGATAAATAGGTACAGTTCATGAATTACTTGGTATCACATTTTTTTTTTATCTCAGAAGTGCCTATCATGAATATAGTTCTTATAGTGAAAATACAATATGATACAGTAAAAATGCCCTTTAAAACAATAAAATAATGATAGATTCTGAAGACTTGTTACATAAACAGATTCCAAAATTGACAATACTGTCGATAAGAGAAGAACACATTTCAAACTAATTAATATCTGAATATCAGTTAGGAAATTGAAACTGATTTCCATTACTAAAATGCAGTGATAACTACTAGTTTTGTGTTAATGAGATGAATACCATAATGAAGAACAATTTCAAAAGAATCAAATTAAGAGTTTAATTTACCACAATGTGCATGAATTAACTTAACCAAAGACTTTAATTAACCTAAACTTACCACTTGTATTTTCAACATTTAATCCCTTGAAAATGAAATTATTCAAGGGAGTGTGAAAATTGAAATGACCAGTCTGAAAAAGAAATGAAAAACACATTAAACATTATCTTTTAATTCTAAATGTAAGACCTTTGAACTTCAGTCATAGTTAAGTCATTCTTTTACTGCGAGCACCACATGCTATCCAGAGAACTTTGGGTAAATTGTCTTGTTTAAGGATACTACTGCCATATCAGTGTAGGCCCTGGTCTGCGATTTCAGCGTTTGAGAAACACAAGCCAACCCAAGTAGAGATTAAACCACACTCTTTGGATCTTCACCTGAGTCTACTGAAATCTAAAGTAAAGGAATGAGGTTCTCTAAATCCAACACTTTTCAATTTAAACTATTTCCAACCTATTGGCCAGATTGAGAAAGCACAGAAACGTGCCCAAAGTTCTGATATTAGGTATATATCAGACATTTTTGGTTTTCATTCAATCATTTACATCAGGTTATTTTTCCCAGATACATCTATAATATGATTTATGGTGTGAGCATACTACAAAACACCTTCTTTTTTTCATTAATATGGCTATCAGCCCACACCTGATACTTTTGTAACCCTGGTAAATATTTAGGCATAACTTATTGTTCTGCTAGCAATAGAGTACTTTTCTTTAGCTTGATAAGTTGAGCATAAGTAAACCAGAGATCCTGGGTTTCACATAGAAATAAATAATGACATCTGCTTATGTTATGTCAGCCCAAACTTATCATTATACAGTGTTTGGAATTAACAATAAATACCAATGTGTAGTTTATCAGCCCAAACTTATCATTATACAGTGTTTGGAATTAACAATAAATACCAATGTGTAGTTTATCAGCCCAAACTTATCATTATACAGTGTTTGGAATTAACAATAAATACCAATGTCTAGTTTATCAGCCCAAACTTATCATTATACAGTGTTTGGAATTAACAATAAATACCACACCATCGTCCTGTAATCAATGAAATGTGCTGGACCCCTGGATTCATAACAGAATGAAGAGGGGGTATAACTCACAATTCTTCTTCTATGTATGGATGCTTTACAAGATGATTGGAAAACATGCTCTTAATATCACACAATTATATTGTACCTTCTTAAATGAATTAAATCCCTTGGTTTAGTGCCAGTGTTCACACGAATAGGACATGTATTCTGTGTTGACATGAGTTAGCATCAGAGTTGTGGGGAAGCATTGGAGTGTTCACTCTCAATCAAGTAGATTTTACACAGAAAATTGGTCAGGGGTTGGGCATTCCCTTACTCTCAACTTTCCAGTAAGGGTTTTGTGGATTCATTTGAAAATAGCAATACTATATCACTAATGGATCATAAATGTGATATTGATATCTTAGATGCGACATTTTTGAAAACAGAAAAAGAAAATTGTAAAACAGGAACAAATATGCAAGTGAAAGTAGGGGTCAGGTGGTTATCTGCCAATCTGGCATATGGTAAAAAATCACACTTTCAATTTCACATATCATGATAATTTCTCGAAAAGCGACCATTAGATACAAGCTATTTACCATAGTTAGTATCAAAGTTTCATCCCCAGACAAACTTTTACACTAGATATTCGGTAAAAATTTGTAAAACTCGTTGTTGGTGGTGAAAATCCATCTCTTACAATCCTTCAAGTTTCCTGGCTACCATTTTCTTATCATGTGACATCTAAATATAGACTATCGACTTCCGGCGCTTCCGGTAAATGAAATGTGTAAGACGTGTTTTCATTGGTTAGCTGTCAAACGGCTCGAAATTCGGATTCGAAAACGTAATGGGGAATGTTTACATTTGTGGCCGTTGATAGGCTGACTATCAATGAAGTAGCTAGACCTATATATGCTGAAGATTCAACGTTAGCACGATGGATATTGGCGACCACACTGGTACTCTTTCTCTTCGTCAGGATGATGCGTTGGAAAACTTCGGGCCTATTGCCTTCACAACTTCAACTCCGAGTAACCCAACTCGACGAAGTGGAAGAAAGTCATGGTTTGATAATTTGGGAAATGCGGGGAAGGGTACTAAATATGAAATTGCTGTGGAGAAAACGGTTAAGAGACGATCAGTTTGTCGTAGAAAAAGCGAGGATGATGATATAGAAACTCTTACACTAACCCATTTTACAAATCCACCGAGGATAAGCTTTGGTAGAGCAAAACCAGGAACGATAAAAAGACGAAGTTTATTAATAAAAAATCCCCACGAACACTCTCAAGATGTTGTGGTAGAAAAATTCCCGTTCAAAAAGCATTTTGACATTGATGAAACGAAATTCACAGTGGAAGCAGAGGGCACCTTGCTCTTGACAATAACATGGTCACCAGAGGACGAAGGCAACTTCAGGGAGATGATTCTACTTCATGTCGACGGATCTTACAGACTACAGGCTTTTGTTTTTGGCACCGTTGAAAAGCCTCCACAAAAGAAAAAAGTGGTGTGTTTGAGTTTAATATATATCAGGTTGGAAACTTAATTGGAAAATTGAGGCTGTCTCGATTTTGGGATAGGTCTTTGTAATGTATGTATATTTAGTGTATACAACCAAAAGAGTTAAATGTTTAATGAGTATGAAATATCTTTGGTGCTTTACATAGAGTTTTGTAATTTGTAAAATATGAAATATGAGAGTCTCAACCTTCCAAGGATGTTCCCAACATAGATAGAAGTTAATATGTATACATAATGACTGTAGTGTTTAGTGTTTCTTACCAATTGAGTTATTTAAAGAGAAATGTTCTTATCTTAATTAATAAGTAAATTGCCTGCATTAAGGCAGTATTCTGATAAGTGGGTGGATGGGGGTAGTGTTGTGGAAAAAACTATCTGGCACCTAACCATGTTAGGAAGAACCCAAGAGTTATTGATTAAGTAACAATTATGATGGAAGTATTTGGCCTTACTCCACATGGGACTTTTCTAGATGGGTAAACACCACCACCCTATCAATCACACATTAGGTAATTAATTCATCTAGACAAGTTCTGTGGGTATAGGACAAATCAGATCAGCAAAATTGCAGAGCAAACCACTTTCAACCAATAGATTTCATTCAATATGTCAAAAATTAAAAGTTCACTACGACGAGTTTCATGGAATTTTATATGAAATATGAAATGTGTGATTTCTGACTGGCACAGCCCATGAAAAACACTACGCTAGTGACACATGGAAAATAATTGTAGGTGAATTCACTGGTTAACAAGCTTGATGTGTGATAAATGTTTTCATTCAAATAAATTTTATAGAATGACAGGGCTCTCACACCCCATTTTGGGACTGGGGCCCGGGGCCCTTAGAATTGGGAAAATTGGGGTCTAAATTGGGAAAAAAAGATACCATTTTGCATTGGGAATGGGGCAGAATATCGGCACCAAATCTGGCAGATCGAGAGCCCTGAATGATCACAAACTATTAATCATTGTAAACACACTGTACTTTTTGAATCGTACCAGGAAATTGTTTGATAAACTTTCCCAAACAGGTCAATGTTTATAATAATATGATTCATTAAACTTTGTGTATCTGACCTTCACATTGCTCTTTATTATTAACGTATCATCTGGGTTTTTTTTTTCAGAGAAAAGGTCTTATGGGAAAAGCTACAAAAAAGCCATTTGCTGTCATACATACAACAAGCCTGGCCAACATTGCCAAGTCATACAGCCCAACAAAGGGAGAGGCGAGAAAGAGTGGTGAGGGACGCAAGAGGCTTTCCAAGGGAAGGGAAAATAAAGTTAGTGTTAAAAAGACCCAAGTGAAACAAGATAATTCCTATCCAAAACCAAAGCAGCATTCAGCACAAGTAACTGAATTTGTTGATGGAGGTCTTGATTCAAACATCAAAATCAGTCACATTACCCCCATCAAACCAGTTGAAGACCCTGTTATATCTGCGGCAGAATTTGTAGTCCCTAAGGTAGTGAAAATGCCTGGTAAATCTTCAGTCAACAAACTCCAAGGTGACTTTCAGGAGGAGTTGGAGTGTCTGTCACCTTTAGTGGCTAAGTACCTTGATAACAGTGATGATGATGTTATTGTTGTTAGACAAACTGTGAACAGTGAAGATCAGAAAAATCAGCTGAATACACCAGATAGAATGATGTTGGCTTCAAACAAAATCTCGTCATCAACGACTCATGACACTCCTAAAAGCACTGTGCAAGTAGTTGAACCACACAAAAACAAACTAAACACATCAAACAAAGTTGATGTTGTGGAAAGAAAAACTCCTGATAAGGAAAATCAGTGGTTTGACCAAGAAGGGAAAGCAGATGCACTGTCACCCAACAGTTTCCTGCAGGACTCTCTGTGTAGCCAGAGAGGTGTAGATACCAGTCTGTATGATGCTGTCTCCACTATCAGCAGACAACCAGCACATTCCACTATACTGCCAACCCCAGAGAGGATGTCATGTGCTAATCAACACAAAGATTTTATTAGCCCAAACAAGTTTCTGAAGGAGTTGAATGACACACAGGAAAGGCTTGAGTTGAGTCTCCAACATGATCCCGATACTATTCTCAGTCCTGAGTCCATTTTGAACAGTTCAATCCCACATGCCATCATGGTTAAACAGTTACAGACAGTCAAAATGTCTCTGGCTAGTCCAAATCCTCCAGTATTTTCACCTATGTCTAACAAAAGAGAGACATTTGTCCTGAAGTCTAACCTCAGTATTAACCAATCTCCAGCTCTTCGTAGGGAGACATTCCTTAAGGGAAGAACAGTTACCAAATCAAAGCCATTTCCATCCAGTTCCAGAAATGCCCTATTTACACAACAAGGGAAACAAAAGACAAATACAAAGAAAAAGGACACAAAACCTAGAGTTGATTCCAATAACTTGAGGAAAAAGAGCAAGGAAGACTGTGAGAATCTCTACAAGAAAACAAATTGTGAAAATGGAAAGTTCAGTCAAGACTGGATAAATGGAGTGAGTTCAAGTAAAGCTATTCCTGTGTCACCTCTTCCTACAAATATTCCATCTACTGGCATACACCAAGGGGCCATTAACACACCTGAATTACTCTTAAATTCTCAAGCCATTACTGATTCTGTGAGTTTAAAAACTACAGATGGGAATACTTTGTCAGGGAAAACATTTACGCCATCTGGTGTTGTTTCACTTAACACAAAAAGTACTATCTTGGAGACCCCTGCTAACTTGACTGTAGACACACCTGTAGCAGAAATGCTTTCTGTCAGAGTTCCTGCCATCAGTATGCAACTTCCCTGCGATATTCGTACAGGAAAACATGACAGGATGAGTCAAGATAGTCTTGAGGGTTCGGTTTTGGCTATAGACTCAACAACAGTAATGAAGGAAAAAACATTGAATGATATCACTCCAGAAAGGCAGACTTCAACAGGGAAGAGGCTGTTAACACCTGAAAATGAAGTGTCGCCACCACAAGATTACAGCTTCCAGTCCCCAAGCAATCTTCCTGAAGATACACCAATGAGAGAAGTGTTTACACGTCGGACCACTCTGACAGTCACCAAGGAGAAACCGTCTGATGCTCTCCTACAGGTCACAAAGAAACATATCTCCTCTCAACTAAACACAGAAGACAAAGCTATTACCTCTGATAACACAGTTCACAATCTGACAAATGGTTCTCCAAGACTGCATACAGCTGTTCCAGAGGAAAATCCCGAGCGATGCATTTCTATTTTGTTAAGAAATAGCACAACTTCACATCCTGTAGAGCACACCCCAACTGATGTTAGTGTCAGAAGCATTGACAATAAAACCAGCAGTTTTACAACAACCCCTCATCAGTTACCAACCAGTCCAAACCCTGATAATTCCCGGCGGTCTACACATGTTATTGAGAAGCCAAAGGTTCTTGACCTCAGCATCATTGGGAGAAAGCGTCTGTTTCCACCACTGGAAGATTCAGCTGATGAATCTGTCACTCAAAAAGACAACTTGACAACAGTAACAGTTGCTGCTACTTCTAGTACACTGGATGTTGTTCCTGTGCAGTTGGCAACTGACCATTCTGACAACTTAACATTGGATATTAGCCGTCACACTAAGCAGGCGAGTGAAGAAAAATCCCAAGATGAAGGTATTCCTAGCAATGATGAAGTTTCTTTGAAATCTGATCTTGGGAAATCTTGTGTTCCCGATATTGGAGATGAAGAAAAGCAAAAAGTTGATATCACTTCAGTCAAGCAAAGCCCAGACAAAATGGTGACAATTTCACAAGAGAGAAAACCGTATGTTGCCTTCATAACAGGTTCTCCTGTTGATCCGCCTTCTAAACAACCCAGAGTGACCAACAGAACTAAGGAGATTGTAAAGAAGCGTACCCACAGTGAGAACAGAGCTGTGGATCGGGTCGACAACAAGAGACTGAGGTCCACTGGCACTATAAACACGGGTATGTCTGGGAGAAGCCAGACTGTCTCTTCATTGTCTCATTCTACCACCAGACCAAGACCAGCAACAGCCAGTAAAAGAGACAACAAAACAGGTAAGCACACCCTCCACAACGGCCAACATATGAACAATTTCTAGCTTTCAGAACTCGTATTTTTGTTTAGAGTAATTGATGGTTCATTGTTGATAAATTTAAAATTCTCCACTAAACAAGGTTTAACAAGTGTGTTTCACAATGTTGAGAAGGTGTTGTCACAAGCTGTTTTAGGGCTATTTCACCCTGTTTATTTGGAGTAATGTATACTCCAACTTTGATAATGATAAACTGCTGAAAAGTTCAATGTTTTTTGTGGAGAAACAGGTGGACCACTGAGAACATCCAGTAAATTCAAGAGTTCACTGAAAGGCGTGGCACAGACCAAACTCATCCTGATGAAAAAATCACATCCAACAGGTACTCAGATATAACATTTTTCATGTCTTCCTATCACAAGTGATTTAATCCTTATAAAATTTTCCAACTTATAAAAATCAAAATTGACTTTACATTTTGCACTTTTTAACATTTGTTGATTTCTCATTTCCTGTTATCAATTTTCAATTTTTCCACTTTACCTGCTTTTAAGGTTTTCAAGTTTTTGACATATTCTATTTTCTTGTGAGCATAATAATTCAGCGCAGTGCTGAAAGATGTATCCCTGCAAGAAAGGTTGATAGGGGCATATTAGAGTCAAGATTATGGAGTTTTGCTCAGAAAGTTCTGTTTACTGTTAGAAATCTGGTAGGCTTCTTGTACAAGATGAGTGCCACTTACCTAAGGTAGGTAGTACACATCCTCAGGAGTCATAGTGTCCCTTTGATAACAATCTTATACGGACAGGAGATTACACAACACATTGATTGTCTTCTTAACTAGTTACTGTGAAAACAAGAATACATTGTCTTTACTTTATGTAGAACCTGAAACCTGACTTTGTGGCCACAATATACTGGCTGAAACTTCTAGTCAATGTAGAAGCTGAAACCTGACTCTGTGGCCACAATATACTGGCTGAAACTTCTAGTCAGTGTAGAACCTGAAACCTGACTCTGTGGCCACAATATACTGGCTGAAACTTCTAGTCAGTGTAGAACCTGAAACCTGACTCTGTGGCCACAATATACTGGCTGTAACTTCTAGTCTAATTAGAAGCTGAAACCTGACTCTGTGGCCACAATATACTGGCTGAAACTTCTAGTCAGTGTAGAACCTGAAACCTGACTCTGTGGCCACAATATACTGGCTGAAACTTCTAGTCAATGTAGAACCTGAAACCTGACTCTGTGGCCACAATATACTGGCTGAAACTTCTAGTCAGTGTAGAACCTGAAACCTGACTCTGTGGCCACAATATACTGGCTGAAACTTCTAGTCAATGTAGAACCTGAAACCTGACTCTGTGGCCACAATATACTGGCTGAAACTTCCTGAAACCTGACTATGTATACTGGAACCTGAAACCTGACTCTGTGGCCACAATATACTGGCTGAAACTTCTAGTCAATGTAGAACCTGAAACCTGACTCTGTGGCCACAATATACTGGCTGAAACTTCTACTCTATGTAGAACCTGAAACCTGACTCTGTGGCCACAATATACTGGCTGAAACTTCTAGTCAGTGTAGAACCTGAAACCTGACTCTGTGGCCACAATATACTGGCTGAAACTTCTACTCTATGTAGAACCTGAAACCTGACTCTGTGGCCACAATATACTGGCTGAAACTTCTAGTCAATGTAGAACCTGAAACCTGACTCTGTGGCCACAATATACTGGCTGAAACTTCTAGTCAGTGTAGAACCTGAAACCTGACTCTGTGGCCACAATATACTGGCTGAAACTTCTACTCTATGTAGAACCTGAAACCTGACTCTGTGGCCACAATATACTGGCTGAAACTTCTACTCTATGTAGAACCTGAAACCTGACTCTGTGGCCACAATATACTGGCTGTAACTTCTACTCTGTGCAGAACCTGAAACCTGACTCTGTGGCCACAATATACTGGCTGAAGAAACCTAAACCTACAATATACTGGCTGAAACTGTGGCCACAATGATACAATATACTGGCTGAAACTTCTACTCTATGTAGACCCTGAAACCTGACTCTGTGGCCACAATATACTGGCTGAAACTTCTACTCTATGTAGACCCTGAAACCTGACTCTGTGGCCACAATATACTGACTGAAACTTCTACTCTATGTAGAAACTGAAACCTGACTCTGTGGCCACAATATACTGGCTGAAACTTCTACTCTAATTAGAAGCTGAAACCTGACTCTGTGGCTTTGAATTTAAGAAAATTTCACTAATTTTTCGATGAGTGTGTTATTCGCAATCTTTTTTTCTGGTTCTCTATTTCTACATTTTAGTTGGTGGTATTGGTTATCCAATGGTTTATATCTTTAATTCTATCTGTTGTACAGCTTTACCAAAGCACCCCATGCCCTTTGCATCAAAGAATATGTACTATGATGAGCGGTGGATTGACAAACAGGAGCGAGGCTTTGTGCACTGGCTCAACTTTGTGTTAACACCTGCGGAAGAGTATCAGCACAGCAACAAACAAGTAAAAGGTGAATGATATTTCATTGGTTTTCTGATTTCTTCAGTAGTATAAAGAACGATGTAACATAGAGATAAAGTTAATGAAATAAGCTTTAGCAAGCTGCAATGAAATAGTATTATGTATATTGTATTATTTTTTCCTTGCTTTCTGAAAAACATCTTATTATTCCTTGTGATGTCTTCAAGAATACACATTACTGATAAATTAGAAATAAATTTAACATCAGTGTTTTTTTTCAATACTCATCAGTGTTATATATGAACTATCCAATGAAACATTTTTAATGACAAGTAGTGGAATTTTCAATTTATTTTTCATTTTGACACGAATAGAATTTAAGGATTTAAAAAAATACTTTTAATGCAAAGAATACTAGATTTTCGTCATTATTCTAGAAAGAATTTTTCATGAGAGCTTCCTGTCGAACTAGTAAACTAATATATAAGTGCTACAAAGAAATATGATTTTCAAAAAAATTAATCTTAATCAATTTTCCCTTGATATTGATCTTTATCTGAAAACAATATTTTTAAAAGTAGATGACTTCAGATTTGATATCTTTCTTCAGTTGATGCGGGGGCTCTGTCTGTGGAGGCTAGTCGAGCTAGTGTTAAGCTGGCACCAAGCAAAGAAGTTCTGTCCATACGAGCTTACACTGCAAGACGCAGACTCAACCAGCTTCGTCGAGGTGCTTGTAATCTCTTTCAAACAAAGGAAATAATTTGCGTGATTCAGAAACTAGAGGCAGAAATTGAAAGTCTGCGACTGGTGATCCGTAAAGACAAGAAAGTACATGCAGACCTTGGTATGTATATAGATAAACTGGATGATAACTGATAGACTTATATACAGGTGTGTTAAGGATTGAATTTTGCTTATGTCAGTTTCATGGGATGATGAATTGAGTTGGTCTTGAGACAAATTTAATGAACTGCAAAGCAGTTCATGTTTTTACAGGCACCAAAGCGGAGAGCGAGAAATATCAGGCTTCAGTCGCTTCACATCTTTTGAAACGTAAAGATACTGTTATTAAATGTTGAATTAAATTTTTATTTTGATGTTTTTAAATCTCATACTTGTGGTATATTGCCAGTCTAGTAGAAGTTGGGGAGTTTTCTCCCCTTACCTAATATTTGTATTCATATGCACTGGCAATGTTATCTGGTCAAATTCATTGGTAAATGAAACGGATCACATTTAGTAGTTTCATTGAGTCAGATTTGGGTAGAAATTGAAATATTATTGTATGAATATTGGCAATACAGAAATATCACAAATTCACAAAGATCAGCAGCTTGTTTTAAAGAGAATTTCAGCTCCCAGTGTTCAGAATTTGAATAATGATCTTGATTTCCTGAAATATTTCTGAAAAAAGCTTTGGATACAATTATGCAAATTCAAAAGTAGAAATCATAATGATGTTATATTGGGATTAAATGGGTTTTTTTTTTTTCATTTTCATAGCAGCAATGAACATCAGCAGCTATCTTGATATCCTATGGTGTGACCTAAACATGCTAACTTTGTATTATTGGTTTGACTCTGTAGGTATGAAACAGGACATTCTTGACATGATCCTTTCCTTCAATCCACTGTGGCTAAGGATTGGTTTAGAGGTAAAGACACCGCTTTTCACTCGTTTGACAAATCGATAAGGCCATAAAATTTACAATCTTAGTTTTTCAGACCTGCTTGCATCCAATTTAAGACCTACTGCCAAGTTGTACATTTAGGGGTAGTGGAAATGGTAAAAAAAAATATTTAAAGCGTTTGGCCCATGAACTTTGAAGCCATTTATATTTAAAGTCAGTAGGCGTCAACATTAGATATATAAAAATCCTGAAGTAGATATTGACTAGTTTATAAGGTGAGACATTAGTGGCAAAAGACTTCAAATTTACCATTGTAATGTTACTTTTTTTCCCTTTTCTTGTGTAATTTTTTACAATCATTGAAATTTCTTTAAGATTTCAAAATTATTTGTGATATTAAAGAGAGATTATAAAATCTTTAATTGTGCACTGTTATCGGTTATTGTGTTATTCTTGTAGACGGTTTATGGAGAGATGATTCCCATGCAGAACAACACTGACGTAATCAGTATGTCTCGATTTATTGTCACTCGTCTACTCAGCAATCCAGACATTGCCTCAGAGTATTGTCATCCTACAGTACCACACCTGTATCGTGATGGTAGGTATTCTGTCACCCTACAGTACCACACCTGTATCGTGATGGTAGGTATTCTGTCATCCTACAGTACCACACCTGTATCGTGATGGTAGGTATTCTGTCACCCTACAGTACCACACCTGTATCGTGATGGTAGGTATTCTGTCATCCTACAGTACCACACCTGTATCGTGATGGTAGGTATTCTGTCATCCTACAGTATCACACCTGTATCGTGATGGTAGGTATTCTGTCATCCTACAGTACCACACCTGTATTGTGATGGTAGGTATTCTGTCACCCTACAGTACCACACCTGTATCGTGATGGTAGGTATTCTGTCATCCTACAGTACCACACCTGTATTTTGATGGTAGGTATTCTGTCATCCTACAGTATCACACCTGTATCATGATCGTAGGTATTCTGTCATCTTACAGTATCACACCTGTATTATGATGGTAGGTATTCTGTCATCCTACAGTATCACACCTGTAGCTTGATGGTAGGTATTCTGTCACCCTACAGTACCACACCTGTATCGTGATGGTAGGTATTCTGTCATCCTACAGTATCAAACCTGTCACCATCAGTATCACACCTGTCACCCTACAGTATCACACCTGTCACTCTACAGTACCACACCTGTCACCCTTTAGTATCACACCTGTCACCCTACAGTATCACACCTGTAACCCTACAGTGCCATACCTGTCACCCTCAGTATTGCACCTGTCACCCTCAGTATAACACCTGTCACCATCAGTATTGCACCTGTCACCCTACAGTACCACATCTATCACACTCAGTTTCGCACCTGTCACCATTAGTATCGCACCTGTCACCATCAGTATCATGCCTGTCACCATCAGTATTGCACCTGTTACCCTACAGCATCACACCTATCATGTATCTGTCGTTGGATTCTCATCAAATCTGGTATTTGAATTTTGAAAATTGACCATTTTATTACTTACTGCACAATAACTTGTACATTCTGTAGTCAAATTTTCTTTGAATGTCTTATGTCGATTTGCATCACTTACCACGTGATTACCACTGCCATCCATCATTATTTGATAGATTTATGGGACTATGAATGCCAAAAGTATACTATTTTATTACTTTTCATGCACTGCATATTTGCAGTCGAATCTTCACCATATTTGGTATGTGGGTTTATTAACATGAGACATTGCATGGATTTGATAACAAATGGAATCTGTTCATATCTACAAGAGTTATGGGGCTTTAAAAACCAAGCAATTGTTGATTTTATGCCATTTTGTACAACAACTGTCATGGTTGTATAAGATTTCCACCAAACTTGTGTGTTGTCTCTTATATGTAAGACCTTGTGTGGGCTCTGCTCCAACTCACCACAGTGGTTCCCATACTGATCATGTTTAGTATTGAGGCATTGATCATTCCCAAGTCATCCAAATGTGGACACATCATAGCGATCATTAACAGATATTTGTGGACTGTATGGACTGGATAAGAATGCACTGTTGCAATATCACAATCTCAGGTTAAGACTTCTGCTTTGTATGTAATGAGAAGCAATGAACTGTTGATAAATAAAATTAATTACAGATAGGACAATTTTTACTTGATAGGATATTGTGCCCATCTCATTGAAACATCACAATAAACCATAAACATGGTTTATTTTTATTTGTGTTTTTTTTTTTTTTTTTTTCACATTGTTATAGGTCATTTTTTTTTATAGGAGATTGAACTTTGTAGATCTTGGAGTTTAAGCCTAGATTATTATTTCAAAAACAATATTGAAGCATAAACGAAACCTTCTGTAGATTATCAGAGGGCCCCTGCCCTGATATTGGTCTTTAAATCTTTGTTTCATATTTGTTCCCCAAGTCAGTGTATTCAGTTCTACAAAACTCTTCTGCAGGAAAAGTTGTTGTAAAGAATACGAATATTTAATAATGGTGTTTTAATCTAAGATGAATTGACTTTAAAGGTAATTATGTAAAATCTTTTTACTTTTAGGTTATGCTGAGGCCATTGCCCAACACCTGCTGAAGAAGGTCTTTATGTTGATCTACTTCCTTGATAAAGCCAAATCACACAGACTTATCAACCATGACCCATGTCTCTTTTGTAAAGACTCAGAGTTCAAGGTATTATGTTTTGTGTCACTTATCTGGTTGTCACTCTTTGTCATCATTTCAACTGTCTTATTAAGAGACAGCAGGTATTATGTTTTGTGTCACTTGTCTAGTTGTCACACTCTTTGTCACCATTTCAGCTGTCTTATTAAGAGACAGCAGGTATTATGTTTTGTGTCACTTGTCTAGTTGTCACACTCTTTGTCATCATTTCAGCTGTCTTATTAAGAGACAGCAGGTATTACGTTTTGTGTCACTTATCTGGTTGTCACACTCTTTGTCATCATTTCAGCTGTCTTATTAAGAGACAGCAGGTATCTTTTTACTGACACGTTTTAAAGACTTCACAAATGTATTTAAATGTCATGGTGATCTGTCTAATTTAAGATCACTGTTAACCAAAAATAAACTTACATCATCACAATGTCTGTTGTTTCTCTGTCCTATCTTCTATCAGATAAGTTTGAATGAAACTTTAATGGTGAAAGTTTTGGTTCTTTTTACAGCTAAATTATGCCAGTTTCACAAAAAAACCTTGAAAACTTGCGTGTCAATTTTCACAGCTTCAAATGAGCACCTCAAGCTTTTAATTTTCTGCATTCTAAGGCCTCTTCATCCTCTGTTTGATTGTACACATGTCTGTACACTAGTGACCTGATTGAAATGCCAAATCATATCTCCAGCCCAAAGTAGTGATATAATGTATATCAAAAGCACATTCAGTGATATAAGGGTGGATGTTTTTTACTCCAAAAATCTTTTGTAGCAAGACAGTTTCTCACATATCTAATGATCTGAAGATATGATCAAAAGCATTTTCTATTTGTAAAACTTTTCTGCTGGAGAAATTTGTGAAAATTAAACATAATATTTAAATGTGTTGGTAATACTTCATGGATGTACATGAGATGTTTTGTCTGTTTCAGTCAACAAAAGCCATGCTGATTCAGTTCTCCAGAAACTATCTTAGCGGGGAAGGAGATGTTACAAAACACCTTGGTTACCTTGGTTACGTGGTAACTCATCAACAGACCTCCATGGACGAATTTGATTACGCTGTTACCAATCTGGCTACAGACCTTCGCGATGGTGTCAGACTGACGTAAGTTATTTCTAAGAATAATTTTGGTTCGTTTTCACTACAATCATCAAAACTACACACCTATATTTAGTAATGCTACATCTTAATTGATGATCACACAAGCGTTTGTAATGAACATAGCTAAAGAACTGTTTCAAAACCAAGATACTCTTTTCTTCAAGGGTGCAGCATAATTGTAAAATTTTAAAGTTTCCATTGCAAGAGATCAAATGTAACTGATATTTTAATGAATTGTTCTCTTTGTCACTGGTTTTTTTTTTAACACCTTTCAATGATGCCAGTTTGTATTTACTGCTCAGCTGTTATCAGATTATGGATGTAAACATGAAATCTTATTGATATAGTAAAGTATACGGTAATTAATTAAATGCAGTAAAACATGACTAAATATCTAGAATCTATTTAGCTGTAAAACAATCACAGTTACAGTTCTTATTATAGTCTCAGTGTAATATCCACTTCATGTAATATGTGTGGTTTTCATAGTGGTTTTCAAATTTTTGAAAAACTAGTTCACATAGAAATTATTTCATAACGGAAAAGCCTAAAAGCAACCATGCTGATATGGAAAACGGCCGGATTAGGTTGAGAGCAAAAGTGACAAAAATAATTATTCTAGTTTAAACCAGCTGTATACAGGCAGTAGTATATGCTACTGGAAATGTAGTTTTTAGAGGTTCTACTTGTAGTTGGTGTTTTTATTTCAAGATGGCTCTTATAGATATCCTCCTAAAACCCATAAAGTCAACTAAAGTATACACATTAATTTTTGTACTTTTGACTCTTGGGGATTCTATGGACATGTTGTCTGTTTGTCTGTCTGTTTGTCTGTTGTCAATATTCATCTTCCCATAACTATTGCACTGTAAATGGAAGGGCTTTCATATTTGACCTTGACCTGACCTTTCTGGTGCTACCAAAATTTGTAACCATGACTGTGAACTTTGACCTACATTTAAATTTTTTTAATATTAGCCTTTCCTATGGTACTTTCAGAGGTAGGCTTTAATATTTGACTGTTACACCCCTTGAACATAGAATTTCCAATAATTCACAGTTGCCGTTCATTATCTCAGGACAATTCTCATGCATGTATAAGTGAGAGTTCAGATTAACATTGTGTTTTGCCTCAGATATAATTATTTGTAATGAAGTATAAAGTTTCACGAAGTGTGCATGCAATTAGCACATGCCTTACACAATACAGTTTTAATGTACCACTTCAGAATTTTGTTGCAACCGGGGGCAATAGTGCTTCATAAACACATCTTGTTTTCTTTACATTTACCGTTTGTTTGTTGTTGATTGACAGACGTGTATTAGAGCTACTGACCAATCACTGGGATTTATCTCGGAGTCTTAGAGCTCCAGCCATCAGCCGTCTCCAAAAGGTTCACAACATGGAGGTGGTGTTTAAAGCATTAACCACGCAAGGTGTTACCTTTGACAAGGGTGAGTAAGCTGACCTTCTAGCAGTCAGGGGTCACAAAATTCTCACAGTTTTTTCCTGATATCACTGGAATGTTAGCCTCATAGCCCTATTGTAATGCAACATTGAAAATCATTCTTAGATCATTAGGATAGATTTTATTATATATATTCTTTGTATCATTCTCAATAGAGAAGTGTTTTACAATGTACGAGATGTCTTGATTACCGAAGTATTGGTGAGGTTTGACATCTTACTAATCTGAGGCAACTTGAGACATCATTATCTATGACCTTTACATATTGTATACTAGATCACTAAGCATGTTTCTAGAAGAGGAAACCTCTCATACTTTTATATATGATGAAGGCATGACATGATGATAATTTTGTTTACAGAGAAAAAGATAACTACTAAGGACATTGTGGATGGACATCGTGAGAAGACCCTTCATGTTTTGTGGGCTCTTATCCTACAGTATCAGGTAATTTGTTACTACAGTAGTGTAAAGAGGGAACAGATAAACAGTGGTCAATGTGTGTTGTTACTACAGTAGTGTAAAGAGGGAACAGATAAACAGTGGTCAATGTTACTTGTTACTACAGTAGTGTAAAGAGGGAACAGATAAATACTGGTCAATGTTAGTTGTTACTACAGTAGTGTAAGGGGGGAACAGATAAACAGTGGTCAATGTTACTTGTTACTACAGTAGTGTAAGGCGAGGGAACAGACAAACAGAAGTCAATGTCAGTTGTTACTACAGTAGTGTAAAGAGGGAACAGATAAACAGTGGTCAATGTTACTTGTTACTACAGTAGTGTAAGGGGAGGGAACAGATAAACAGTGGTCAATGTTTGTTGTTACTACAGTAGTGTAAGGGGGGAACAGATAAACAGTGGTCAATGTTACTTGTTACTACAGTAGTGTAAAGAGGGAACAGATAAACAGTGGTCAATGTTACTTGTTACTACAGTAGTGTAAAGAGGGAACAGATAAACAGTGGTCAATGTTACTTGTTACTACAGTAGTGTAAAGAGGGAACAGATAAACAGTGGTCAATGTGTGTTGTTACTACAGTAGTGTAAGGGGAGGGAACAGATAAACAGTGGTCAATGTTACTTGTTACTACAGTAGTGTAAAGAGGGAACAGATAAACAGTGGTCAATGTGTGTTGTTACTACAGTAGTGTAAAGAGGGAACAGATAAACAGAAGTCAATGTCAGTTGTTACTACAGTAGTGTAAGGGGAGGGAACAGACAAACAGTGGTCAATGTTAGTTGTTACTGCAGTAGTGTAAGGGGAGGGAACAGATAAACACTGGTCAATGTTACTTGTTACTACAGTAGTGTAAGGGGGGAACAGATAAACAGTGGTCAATGTTACTTGTTACTACAGTAGTGTAAAGAGGGAACAGATAACAAGTACTCTGTTGTTAAATAAGGCATCCTACAGAGAAGTAATTTAATTTACTATACCACATACAGACCCTGTATAGGGTGTAGAACAGCTGGCTGCTGTACAGAGTTAGAACAAAGTAAGAGTTCACTATACCACACACAGACCCTGTATAGGGTGTAGAACAGCTGGCTGTTTTACAGAGTTAGAACAAAGTAAGAGTTCACTATACCACACACAGACCCTGTATAGGGTGTAGCACAGCTGGCTGCTGTACAGAGTTAGAACAAAGTAAGAGTTCACTATACCACATATAGACCCTGTATAGGTGTAGGACAGCTGGCTGTTTTACAGAATTAGAACAAAGTAAGAGTTCACTATTTTTAAACACAGGTGGATGTGTTGTTAAATAAGGAAAATCTGAGGGAAGAGATTAACATCCTACAGAGAAGTTTGTATGTGAGGAACCAACTAGCAGCTTTGCAGAGATATGAACAAGGTAAGATTTCACTATACCACATACAGACCCTGTATAGGGTGTAGAACAGCTAGCTGCTGTACAGAGTTAGAACAAAGTAAGAGTTCACTATACCACATATAGACCCTGTATAGGGTGTAGGACAGCTGGCTGCTGTACAGAGTTAGAACAAAGTAAGAGTTCACTATACCACACACAGACCCTGTATAGGGTGTAGGACAGCTGGCTGCTGTACAGAGTTAGAACAAAGTAAGAGTTCACTATACCACACACAGACCCTGTATAGGATGTAGGACAGCTGGCTGCTGTACAGAGTTAGAACAAAGTAAGAGTTCACTATACCACACACAGACCCTGTATAGGGTGTAGGACAGCTGGCTGTTTTACAGAGTTAGAACAAAGTAAGAGTTCACTATACCACACACAGACCCTGTATAGGGTGTAGGACAGCTGGCTGCTGTACAGAGTTAGAACAAAGTAAGAGTTCACTATACCACACACAGACCCTGTATATGGTGTAGGACAGCTGGCTACTCTAGAGTTAGAACATGGTTCTGTGATAACCGTTATGGATCAACTACAATATATATACAAATTGAAAGCAGTCTCTTCTGCACTTTTAAGTTGCCATTTTTCCAGCTTTGGTGACAGACAGGTGATTTTATGGTAAATGGTGGGATATGACAGCTTGTAACAGCCTAGTTTGTAAGTTAAGAAATTTTCCACATCAATTTGTATGTATGTTCAAGAAGATAGGTATTTGATTTCTCACGTGAATAAGCCAGCATGTTTTGAAACTTCAGTGATTTTTCTTGCAGGGTTGAGCAAGAAACGGCGTGAGTCATCGGAGCAGGACTTACATTTACAGAGTGATAGCCTGTTGTTGCTGCTGCGCTGGTGTCGCACCGTGTGTGCCTTCTACAATATCAAGGTTGGTAACTTGTTGTGGTAGGTTTGATGTTTTTGTTACAGGTTTGGTACACCCGTCAGTAAACATCAAAGCAACAATTTAGTCTGTCATAGGTTGAGGATCTTTGTGATAATCTGACTTGAATTCACCATTGAGTAATCAGAGGTTCTGTTAGGTAGGAATCATGTATAAATGACATATTCAATACTCTATACTTTGCACTGATTAGTCCAATTAATGATCGTGTTGAAAGTTTGACTAACTGATATTTTCAATGGATTGATTTTTACCTTGGGGAAATGTGGAAAATTTGTCATTCACAGCTCTCTTCATTGATAACAATATGTAATTGATGAATACTTTTGGAATATCTGGTTGCAGCAACTTCAAGTGATTATAAAATGTTGATGTCATACATTGTGTTGTTAATTAATGTCAGCTTCTGAAAATATCACTCTGTGGAAAGTCATATTTGCTACTTCATCCTTACCCTCCTGCTAAAAATGTGCTGTTTTCTAAGTTGCTGTAACACTGCAGACAAACCTCAGTTTGAACAGTGATCCCTTTACATGGATGAAATGGTTTCTGAACTGTACGCTGAGATAATGGGCAGAGTTCCCTCAAACTTCATACACTATTACGTCACCAAACCAAAAGCTAGTGCTCTCAAGTGTGAGGGCAATGTCATTATTGCTGTAAATAAAAAATTGGTTCTGACACAACACCAAAGAATTCATATAAAATTTCTAACTCAGCTTCCATTCAAATAAATATGTGGGTGTTCAGAATATATTTCCTACATTAACAAATGTCATTTATCAATACAACACTGGTGAATTGTTGGTAGTATTGTATGTACTTTGTTGATATTGTGATAGAATTTCATGCCATGAAGTTTGCTATCAAGTTTGATTTATTTTGTGAAATAGACAGGTCATGCTGATCCCCTTTTTTTTTACAATTTGTTTTGATGTCGGCATTTCAGATCAGATTTGAGTAATTTTTCATTTCCTCAATCTACAGATTGAAAACTTCACTGTGTCTTTTGGAGATGGCCGTGCGATGTGTGCTTTGGTCCATCACTACCATCCAGCTCTCCTTCCTTGGAACTCTATTAACACTAAGACTACCTTGACGTATCAAGATACCCTAGATGAGGAGATGTGTAGTCGTAACCAAGATCTCAACTCCTCTGAAGTGTTTAGTCCAGCTCCATTTCCAGGTAATATTACAAATACAGAAAAAAAAACTCTCAAAATGTCCCAAATACAAGCTTTTTATTTTTGTTTTTGCAAGTATGAACAATCTAGAATAAATGAAATCTCACTACAGACGCCACTAAGAGACCATCATTCCTTCAATACTACATCCATTGCTTTATAGAGTGACCAGTTCAGATTAGTCTAAACATGACGTTGTTAAATGTACTTGAAAAAGTAGGTTAAACAGAAACTTAAGTTTTATCTTTACTCTTTGTCTTTTTATACGTGTCATGTGACTATGATTAACGTGTTACTACATTTCTGTGAGCTTCCTCATCAAGATTGATCTTGTAGGATTTACAGCTTAAAGCAGAACAAGATCAGCAATTCAGATTTTTTCTTTTTGGTTTTTGTTTTTGTTTGTTTGGGTTTTTTTTTTTAGATATATAAACATGAATAATCACCATAACTTGACTGTGCATGCTCCTATCTAAAATGTTTCTTTTTAGTTGGTGCCATTTTGAGAGTGTCACATATTTTATATTTTAAGAATTTTCGGTCATCATTTGACTTTGGATTTCATATAAGTTCCATACCTTTCTTATTTCTTCTTTTAACTGAAACTATTTTCAATGACAAAATGTTCCTTTAGGGACGGTTCTAGATAGAAATTTCTTCCTTATCATAGTGGCTGAAGATCCAGTACTGTTTGAAGAATTCCTTTCCAATGAGAAGGCTAACTTCAAGTTACTGTATGAGAAAGTATCAGAATTAGGAGGTATTCCCCTGATGCTGCGGTCGATGGACATGTCCAACACCATTCCCGATGAGAAAGTTGTGGTCACGTACATCTGTTACTTGTGTGCACGCCTATTGGATATCAGGCATGAGTCACGCGCAGCAAGAGTCATCCAGCTGGCATGGCGTAGACACTATCTGAGGAAATCAAAGAAGGAGCTACAGGTCAGTCAAATCATTTTATAGTAACAATAGAGACAACCATTTCTTAAGTTGCAAAGTCCACACCCTTCAAAAATTTAACCAAAAGATCACGGAAGTTCAAAAAACAGAATTTGAATAAAGAAAAATAATGATGGGGATCAGAGTATCCTTCAAGGTCAAACACAACTCAAGGAATACATTCACAAAGAGCAAAAACAGAATGTTTTATTACACACTCATGTTATACAGAGCAGAAAAGTTAGTAACTCGTATGTAGAACTTACAGAAAAGGGAGTTACTCACATGCAGTGCAGAAAAGTGAGTAACTCACATGCAGTACAAAAAAAGTGAGTAACTCGTATGTAGAACTTACAGAAAAGGAGTTACTCACATGCAGTACAGAAAAGGGAGTTACTCACATGCAGTACAGAAAAGTGAGTAACTCGTATGTAGAACTTACAGAAAAGGGAGTTACTCACATGCAGTACAGAAAAGGGAGTCACTCACATGCGGTACAGGAAAGTGAGTAACTCGTATGATTACTCTTGAACTTTTAAGGACTTATTACTGGTAATCACATGCATTGTTTCCTGGGGATGACCATTGCTGCTCATGAATAGTCACATGTTCACCCAAATGATTATCAACAATAAGAGTCCCTTATTGATTGTCATCCATCATTATTTGCAAGAATTACTGGACTTTGAACGCCATAAATATACCTTTTTTTTTTACTTAGCGCACACTGCCTATTTGCAGTTAGATTTTAACCATATTTGGTACGTATGTTTATGTATACAAGATATAGCTAGGATTTGATAACCATTGGAATCTGTGCATATTTAAAAGAGTTATAGGACTTATGCAAATGGTCATTATGGCCTCCCTCAATAATGTGTTGATTTTGGTGCAGATTGGAAATTCTAATATAGATGCTGTGGCTTCAGATTGCCTGAGGCATTTTAAAAACTTCTCCTCAAGAACAGCTGGAACAATTGACTTCTTATTTGGTATGAATGATACTTGTGGAGTCCCAAACAAGTATTGATATTTCTCATGCAGATTGGAAAATTGAATATGGCCACAGTGGCTTCTGATTGGCTGAGATATTTTTTATTTTTTTTCTCAAGAATGGGTGGTGAAATGGATTCTTAACTTGGTGAGAAATTATCCTTATTAGGTCAGGACCATGCAGTGCTACTTTTCGCTCTGCCCTGGCATATGAAACCTGTGCAATAGGTTATAGGCAGGGGCCTTCCTTGACATTGGTCTGGTTGTATTCAAAAGAAATAGTCATAAAGGAGTCTATTCAAAACAGATTTTTAAACACATGTAATAAATCCAGTAAGCTCAATACTTTATGTTTTTAGATGAAGCATGACGCAGCTATTGTCATCCAAAGAGCAGCAAGACGTTTCTTGAGTTCCAGACAGGCTGTCAGGAGAAATGAGGGGGCAAAGGTCATACAGAAACATGTGAGGGTGTGGCTGGCTCGGAGGACTATCGCACAGCTGAGAGCGGCAAAAGAGGAAAGGTGTCGCACAAATGCTGCTTGTGTTTTACAGGTATGATTATACCTTGTTACTCAGTAATACAAAAGATTGATGTGGATTCATGTCATGATATAAAGGTGTATTGTTTGTAACATTTCAAGGGGCATTCTACTCAAGAACCATTTGTAAAACATAGTTTATAATATGGTGACGGTAAAAGGATAGCACAGATATACATAATACCTTTCTGTTTATTAAAAGGGTTTAAGGAATTAATTTAGAATATTAACATACCGTGTATATGCACTCTGTAGGGCAGTATTCGGATACGAAAATGATTTACAAATATTCACTTTTGCAAGTATGAAAAATTAACATTTGGAAGATTGCTAAAATTCATCTCTTATTTGTTGATGAATTGTCCAATTAAATAAAACTTCGTCATCTGTACAATTCATCTTGACATTGAGTAGCCTATCAATGGATGGTCTGAGGTCACTGTTATCAAGGCAATCTCCACAGCCAGGTGTACACATGTCTGCTTATCCACTGAGGGTTTAGTGGCAGTTATTGTGACAGATGCAAGCAAAAACAAAATTTTGTCTCTAAAGCTCATTTCTGCACGTGTACTTTAAAATGAGCAAAAATGATAGAATTGTCCATTAATTTCATATTATAATGATTACTGGACCTATGTTTGAAGCTTGAAAATAATGTCTCTTTTTCTTAAACTTTTAGTCGGATAATAATAATCTCATGGCTAAATATATGCAGCACAGGCCACCATTGTATCAGAAGTGGATTTACTGTTACCATCGTACATATAAACAATAAAGAACCAATACATGTCATACAGTGCTATGATGATTCTGCTAATTCTGTTTTCGAAGTTTTCTAAAAGGATATGTTTGTGTCTTAATATCTAACTATTTCTTTAGACATATTTTTGCATTATATTTGCATTTTCATGATAGCGTTCAATTGCCTAAAAGCTGACGTTAAACTAATTATGTGCTGTGCTTATCCTTTTCCAAAATTTGAGCCATTGTGGATGCCATTCTGTTCTGTAATGGTAAGACATTACCGATACAGTAGTGTGGAACTTCTGCCTTCTGACATGAAAACAAATATTCAAATACTGAATCGGACAAATATTTGAATACAGAATCAAATGAATATCAAATCGTAGTTTCTATCAAGTTGACATCCTTAGTATTTTTTGTGGATGGTAGCTAGTGTAACTTCAAGGCGAACCCCGTCTGTACTAACAACTGTGTAGCTGGATCATAGCCAAATCGTGTTCTTTGTCTGAAACAAGGCAACTTTGTTTACTGTCTTCCACCTTTCACCTTATCTTTGTAATTCAAGTGAAATTGAGAAATGCAAATACTTTGTAATCTAAAAACTTCTTTGAATTTCAACTGCAGTGTCCCATTTCGTTTTTGTTTTTGTAGCTTAAAATCATGCATCAGGGTTAGAAGTGATAGTCACCAAGAGGTGATTTAAGATAACTTTTTAACAACTTTATAACATCCAATTAATTTAATACCTCACAACCTAGAATAAAGTAACATTTTACAGTGGTTAGTTTTGTTGATTTTAGGTGGCCGTCAGGAAGTGGCTGAAAAAGCAAATGACCAAGAAAGAGACAGCTGCTGTCAGAATTCAGGCTGCTTGGAGATGTCACAGGGAAAGGAAAAGGTTCAGACAAATCAAGTCTGCCTGTGTTATCATACAAAACCAAGCACGGATGTACTTACAAAGATCACGCTATGGAAAAGTCAGACAGGCTGTGATTTGTATACAGCGAAGATATAGAGCCCATCATTCTATGACGAGTCATAGGAAAGAATTCCTGCAAATAAGATCTGCTGCCATCACCATACAGAGTAGATACCAAAGTCTGGTGCAAAGGCGACTGTTCCTCCGACTAAGAGCTTCTGCAGTGAAAATTCAGGCTACAGTTAGGACATGGATAGACAGACGTAGGTATTTGTCACTCAGGCTTGCTACAATAAACATACAGCGACATTATCGTGCCAGGCAAAAATCAGCAGAAGTCAGAAAGGAATTCCTTTTGCAGAAACAGGCTGCTGTTTTGATTCAAGCTCACTTCAGGAGTTACACGGTCAGAAAAAACAGGAAACGCCTTCATGCTGCAGCCGTCGTCATTCAAAGTCGCTTCAAAGGTCTTCATGACCGTAAGAGATACCTGAAAGTGAGATCTGCTGTGGTTACACTACAGAGATGGATACGGGCAGTTACTCAAGGCAGAAAGGCAAGGTCAGATTTTAAAAAGGTCAGGTCCTCAGTGGTGAAAATACAATCTGTTTACAGAAGTCACAGGGCAAGGTCAGACTTTTTAACAAAGAGGTCTGCAGCTATAACCCTTCAAGCTCACATCAGAGGTCATCAGAAAATGGAAGCATTTAAGAAACTGAAGGCTGCTGCAATAAACATACAGAGAAGATTTCGAGCTCAGAGAGAGGGAGAAAGAGTGAGAAGACAGTTTTTAGTACAGAAGGGTGCTACGATGACAATACAGGCTTTCTATAGAGGTCACAAGGTCAGACAGCATATAAAGTGTCAACATTTAGCAGCCACTAAAATTCAGGCGGTGTTTAAGGGACACGTACAGAGGAATATATTCCTTAGGGTGAGAAAGGCAGCCTTAATTATACAACAGAAGGTCAGAGCAAAATTTGAAGGAAACATAGTAAGAAAAGAATTTCTAATAAAGAAAGGAGCTGCCATGACAATACAGGCACATTTCAGGGGACACATGATCAGAAAGAACATAAAACGCCTTCATGCTGCAGCCGTCGTCATTCAAAGTCACTTCAAAGGTCTTCAAGACCGTAAGAGATACCTGAGAGTGAGATCTGCTGTGGTTACACTACAGAGATGGACACGGGCAATTACTCAAAGCAGAAAGGCAAGGTCAGAATTTGAAAAGGTCAGGTCCTCAGTGGTGAAAATACAATCTGTTTACAGAAGTCACAGGGCAAGGTCAGACTTTTTAACAAAGAGGTCTGCAGCTATAACCATTCAGGCTCACATCAGAGGTCATCAGAAAATGGAAGCGTTTAGGAAACTGAAGGCTGCTGCAGTAAACGTACAGAGAAGATTTCGAGCTCACAGAGAGGGAGAAAGAGTGAGAAGACAGTTTTTAGTACAGAAGGGTGCTACTATGACAATACAGGCTTTCTATAGAGGTCACAAGGTCAGACAGCATATAAAGTGTCAACATTCATCAGCCACTAAAATTCAGGCAGTGTTTAAGGGACATGTACAGAGGAATATGTTCCTTAGGGTGAGAAAGGCAGCCTTAATTATACAACAGAAGGTCAGAGCAACATTTGAAGGAAACAGAGTAAGAGAAGAATTTCTGACAAAGAAAAGTGCTGTTTTGACCATCCAGGCATACTTCAGAGGTCATGTGGTTAGACAGGAAGTAGCAACGATGAACTCGGCAGCAAGCATGATACAATCTAAGGTCAAAGGCTACCTTCAACGAAAAAGGTTTCTGAGGCTGAAAGGTGCAGTTTTAGTTATTCAACAGCGATTTGCTGCACAGTTAGCGGGACGACGCCTTAGACAGGAGTTCTTGGTGAGGAAAGGTGCAGCTATGACAATACAAGCAGCGTACAGGGGGTACACAGTCCGTAAAGAATTGGATAGATATAACAATGCAGCTGTGATCCTCCAGAGCTTTTACAGAGCCCATAGAGCCACTACCTTGTATAAACAGCAAAGAACAGCAAGTATACATATACAGCAGTGGTACAGGAACCTCATGTTTACCCGACAAATCAAGGCAGAATATTTCAGGATGAGGGCTGCAGCAGTCACTATTCAAGCCTGGTACAGATGTCATAAAGCTGTTCAAGCTCTGAAAATGGACAAATCTCGTGTGATCACAGCACAGGCAGTTGTCAGGGGTTTTCTGCAGAGGAGGCGTTTCGTCAAACTTTGTCATGCAGCTGTACTTATCCAGCGCAGATTTGTTGCCAGGAGGCAGTGCATTAACATGCGAAGAGCATTCCTTATCAAGAAAGGTGCAGCCATGACAATACAGGCTGCATTTCGAGGCCATCTGGTTCGGCGAGGTTTAAAGAGGATGCATGCAGCTGCTGTAGTTATACAGAGTTCTTATAGAACTCATCAGGCTGTGTTATCATACAGTAAACAGCGCAAGGCGGTGACGACCATTCAGTCATGGTATAGAAACTGGCTCTACTCTAGAACTGTACGCTCAGACTATCTCTCCAAGAAAAATGCAGCTGTAGTCATTCAGAAACATTACCGATGTTTTCTGGCTAGAAGGATTTATCTTCGTGAACTTTCCAACATCATACTTGTCCAGGCCCTGGTCCGTGGTGTGTTACAAAGGATAGCGTTCAGACGACTTCAGTGGGCTGTCACTGTTTGTCAGACACAATACCGTTCCATGCTGGCAAGTCATCAACAACGGTGCTGGTTTCAAAATCTCCGATCTGCAGCCATCGTGTTTCAATCAGCTTGGAGGAAACGTAGAGCCCAGATGATGTACATAAAAACTAGACAAGCAGTCATCTTATTGCAGTCACATGTCAGAATGATTCAAGAAAGAAAACATTTCTGTCAGTTGAAAGCAGTCACTATTAGGTGTCAAAAACTTGTTCGTTCAAAGCGCCAAATGCAGGAATGTCGCAAAGACTATCTGATTACACTAGGCGCTGTTATTACCATTCAGGCTCATGTTAAGTCTTACTTGGTACAAAAACAATACCATGCCACCCTGAGGTCCGTGATCTGTATTCAAGCACATGTGCGAAGATTCCTTGCACAGAGACAATATAGGAAAGTATACAATAATGTTGTCGCTGTACAGACTCGCTTCAAGGCCAATATAGCTGCAAAGAAGCAAAGGAGCCTATTCCTTGTGCAAAGGAAAGCAGCCATAGTAATCCAGACTGCTTTTAGGAAACAACAAGCCAGAAGACATATGCAGAGAGTCAGGTCAGCCATTGTAATCCAGAAAATTTTCAGAATGTTTGTTACTAGACAAGATTTCATGAGACAGAAAAATGCTGCTATAGTGTTGCAGTCCCATCACAGAGCATGCATAGCACGTCGGGAGAAAGAAAGACGCAAGCTTGCAGTTGTATCTCTCCAAAGGGCAATGAGAATGTTTTTATTCAGACAGAGGCTTCGTCAATGGATGCAACGGAGAAATGAGGCTGCGATGAAAATTCAGTGCTGTTTACGAGGCTACCTAGCCCGTCGATGGGTGAGGAAAACCAAGTCAGCCATTGTTATACAGTCTGTATACAGGATGTATCATCAGAGGAATCTGTATCGTCGTACAACCAAGAGTATCGTACTCTTACAGAGTGCATTACGAGGAACCCTAGCCAGACGAAGGGTGAATCATACTCGCACACAGCACAGTGCTGCAACTTGTATACAAAATGCCTACAGATCATTCAAGAGGAGACAAGCAGAGCAGGTATGTCTATAGAACTACCAGACAACTGAACTTACTGCATGTTATCTTTAATGTGTATACTTTTTCATGATTGAAATTCACAACAAATAATGAGAGGTTTTAAGATGGTAAAGGACTAGATATTGTAAAGACCATTATTTTCTATATAAATAATGAGAGATTTTAACACTGGTAAAGGACTAGATCCTGTAAAGACCATTATTTTCTATATAAATAATGAGAGATTTTAACACTGGTAAAGGACTAGATACTGTAAAGACCAATATTTTCTATATAAATAATGAGAGATTTATGACTTGAGAGTTTGTCTGTGTTATGTAATGGCTAGAGAGACAAAGACGGTTTCAGAGTGGTAAAGGGCTAGATACTGTAAAGACCATTATTTTCTATATAAATAATGAGAGGTTTATGCCTTGAGAGTTTGTCTATGTTATGTAATGGCTAGAGAGACAAAGACGGTTTAAGACTGGTAAAGGACTAGATCCTGTAAAGACCATTATTTTCTATATAAATAATGAGAGGTTTATGCCTTGAGAGTTTGTCTGTGTTATGTAATGGCTAGAGAGACAAAGACGGTTTCAGAGTGGTAAAGGGCTAGATACTGTAAAGACCATTATTTTCTATATAAATAATGAGAGGTTTATGCCTTGAGAGTTTGTCTGTGTTATGTAATGGCTAGAGAGACAAAGACGGTTTTAGAGTGGTAAAGGACTAGATACTGTAAAGACCATTATTTTCTATATAAATAATGAGAGGTTTATGCCTTGAGAGTTTGTCTGTGTTATGTAATGGCTAGAGAGACAAAGACGGTTTAAGAGTGGTAAAGGACTAGATACTGTAAAGACCATTATTTTCTATATAAATAATGAGAGGTTTATGCCTTGAGAGTTTGTCTGTGTTATGTAATGGCTAGAGAGACAAAGACGGTTTCAGAGTGGTAAAGGGCTAGATACTGTAAAAATTGTAATTTTTTGAGGATGGAGTAAAAGCATGAGAAACAGACACCTGAAAATTCCTGTTTTTTGATAAAATTACTAGGTTCTTGATTAAAAATTTTGTTTAAATCACCAGAGTTTGTAAATTTAAAAAAAAAAAAAAAAAAAAAAAATTTTTTAAACAATGCTTTGATGAATGTTGATTTCTTTTGAGGGAGTCTTGACCCCAACAGTAGGTTCTATTACTATCAGTTTTATATGTAAGACTTGTGTAATTATGTGAACAGGTATTGAGGAGGAGAAGAATGAGGTACCTACACAAGTTCAGTGAAGTGGTGTCTGCCCACCTGTCTGCCATGAAAATACAACGCTGTTACCGTAACTACCGAGTCCTGTTGGTTGCACAGCAACGCCTTAACACCATCATAATTATACAGGTGAGATCTGGGAGACAGTAAAAACACAAATGATAAGCATCAGCAGCTTTTAAATATTCTTACTTCAAGGACATTGATGAAGTGAGGCCAAAACATGTTAAACATGTGTTTCCTATTCCTTGAAATTTCCAGCGTAAAAACCATATGTAAACCGAACATTTTATTTTTGGGGGACATTAACATTTATGATAAGAAAAATGGAACCTTACTGGATTACAATATATCAAAGATATTGGGTTTATTTGCAGCGATGGATGAAGGCAAAGTTGGCTCGTATGCGATTTCTACGGTTTGTGTCAGCTGTCAGGGTGGTTCAGGCAAGGGCGAGACAGTATCTCCATCTCCGTCAGGCCTCTGTGATAAAACTGCAGGCAGTTGTTAGGAGTTGGCTAGCACGACGATGGATCGTCCGTCGAGAAGAATCGGTCATAAAACTTCAGGTTTGTTGCTAGATCATACATAAAAATGTCTGTTTTCTCTGTTGTGTATTTCGTGAAAACAAGTCACAGATTTTTCTTTCTGTATGGGCTGTAACTCTTGAAAACAGACCTTGTATATTGCCAGGGTATAATTTATGTCTAGATTAGAAGAAGTCTTTATCACAGTATGGCTCAGGGAGCAAACCATAGCTAAATAATAGATTGTATTGGCATGAAAGTCATAAACTGTCACTGGTGACTGCTGGTAATAGGAACTGGTCGCTATAGACAGGGGGAGGGAATTGTAAACCTGTGTCATCAATTCTTCAACACCATATACCTTACATTCATGATATTTGAACGTTTTTCGATAGTCATTTTAAACTGAGGTCATTAAAGGCTGATTTGACAGGACTATGAAGAACATCATTTAGAGGAACTTTCCTTTTTTAAAGCACAGTAATGTAACTATACATAGATGAACATGAGTGCCACTTCATACTGATTTGTGATGGTGTCATGAGTTAGACAGACAGTGAACCAGTGTTAGAGGGACAGTGAACCATTGTTAGAGGAAGAGTGAACCAGTGTTAGGGGGATAGTGAACCAGTGTTAGAGGGACAGTGAACCATTGTTAGAGGAAGAGTGAACCAGTGTTAGGGGGATAGTGAACCAGTGTTAGAGGGACAGTGAACCAGTGTTAGAGGGCTAGTGAACCAGGGTTGGAGGAAGAGTGAACTAGTGTTTAAGGGATAGTGAACCAGTGTCAGAGGGATAGTGAACCATTGTTAGAGGGACAGTGAACCAGTGTTAGAGGGACAGTGAACCAGTGTTTGAGGGATAGTGAACCAGTGTTAGAGGGATAGTGAACCAGTGTTAGAGGGATAGTGAACCAGTGTTAGAGGGACAGTGAACCAGTGTTAGAGGGACAGTGAACCAACCAGTGTTAGAGGGACAGTGAACCAGTGTTAGAGGGATAGTGAACCAGTGTTAGAGGGACAGTGAACCAATGTTAGAAGGACAGTGAACCAGTGTTAGAAGGACAGTGAACCAGTGTTAGAGGGATAGTGAACCAATGTTATTGGAACTAGGTTTTTTGTGTGGTCTGTCACAATTGGGGGGAAATAGTGTTATAAGCAGTTGTTAGCTTGCTTATAATGATGCTAATAAGAGACGGAGTGTATTATAACCCCAAAAATTTAAACAAAATTCGGTTTTTCCTTTTCAGTCTATCTGGAGAGGCAGGAAAGTAAGAAAGGCTTATCGCTCAAAGAAATTTGAAACTATCCGCAAGAACCTGAAGGAGGCGACAAAGTCTGCTACGGAGGATAGAAAGCTAGGGAACAGGACAGAATCAGCACTGGATTATCTCCTTAAGTACAAGCAGCTGTCACAGATCCTTGAAGCTTTGATTCATCTCGGTAAGGCTTAACTTAACATAATCACAATATTACTGTTAATGGTATCACATTCTAATAGGGATTACATGTAGACACATCACAAGTATCATACAAAAGGCCAGCTAAAAATCCATTATGAAATGTCAAATGTGAATTTCATTTCATGTTTTAATGTAACCAGCAAAAAAACAGATGAATCTTATTAATCAGTCTACTATTTATCAAGTAATATGCCCCCCAATGTAGTGCTGAGATGTTTGTGTCGTTTCTTATAAAGTTACATGAGCAAAATTTTACTGAAACTCTGTGATAAGGAAAGTAAAATTGGATATTTTCACAGAAACATCGACACGTCTGTCACCAGCCTGTTGCCAGCGGATGGTGAACGTTAATGCCGTCGGAGTGATCTATCGTCTGATACAGAGTTGTAATCGTAGTCAACCACACATGGAGATCATCCGGTATTCCATCAACATTCTGCTCAACCTAGCAAAGGTAACCACTTTAAATATCATCTTCCTAGCTGAGAGTGAGGGCCACTGCATACCAGTTTGTGATGGTGTCACTGAGAGTGAACCAGTCTTAGGGGGACAGTGAACCAGTGTTAGAGGGATAGTGAACCAGTGTTAGAAGGATAGTGAACAAGTGTTAGAGGGACAGTGAACCAATATTAGAGGATAATGAACCAGTATTAGTGGGACAGTGAACCAGTATTAGTGTGACAGTGAAACAGTGTTAGATGGATAGAGAACCAGTATTAGAGGATAATGAACCAGTATTAGAGGGATATTGAACCAGTATTAGTGGGACAGTAAACCAGTTTTAGAGGGATAGTGAACCAGTGTTAGAAGGATAGTGAACAAGTGTTAAAGGGACAGTGAACCATTTTTAGAGGGATAGTGAACCAGTGTTAGAGGGACAGTGAACCAGTGTTAGAAGGATAGTGAACAAGTGTTAGAGGGATAGTGAACCAGTGTTAGAAGGATAGTGAACAAGTGTTAGAGGGATAGTGAACCATTGTTAGAGGGACAGTGGACCAGTATTATTGGGATAGTGAACCAATGTTAAAGGGACAGTGGACCAGTATTAGTGGGATAGTGAACCAGTGTTAGAAGGATAGTGAACAAGTGTTAGAGGGATAGTGAACCATTGTTAGAGGGACAGTGGACCAGTATTAGTGGGATAGTGAACCAGTGTTAGAAGGATAGTGAACAAGTGTTAGAAGGATAGTGAACAAGTGTTAGAGGGATAGTGAACCATGGTTAGAGGGACAGTGGACCAGTATTATTGGGATAGTGAACCAATGTTAGAGGGACAGTGGACCAGTATTAGTGGGATAGTGAACCAGTGTTAGAAGGATAGTGAACAAGTGTTAGAGGGATAGTGAACCATTGTTAGAGGGACAGTGGACCAGTATTAGTGGGATAGTGAACCAGTGTTAGAAGGATAGTGAACAAGTGTTAGAAGTTTAGTGAACCAGTGTTAGAAGGATAGTGAACCAGTGTTAGAAGGATAGTGAACAAGTGTTATGGATTTGCGATTTTGTACATTATTTCACAGGTGCAGGAATTCGCTTTAGGTGCCCATAATTAGAATCCAGTCTTTCAAAGGAATGTATAATATTTGACTTCGTAATCAAAATATATATCTCTTAAGACAATTACTGATGGTTTTTATTAGAAGGATCTGACATTTTGAAATCCAACAACAGGGCAATGCATTAGCTTTACTTACTAATGAGTATAATTACATCATGTCACACTAAATCTGCGGGTATAGTGTGCAGGTACATTTTTGGGTTCAGATTTTTTAAAAATGATAATAATAGAAAGTATATATGATATAGATATTGATTACCAGTTACCGCAATGCATCAGTTAATGTCTTAATCCATCGATAATAAGGAAACCACAATGAGCGTGACCCTAACACATTCAATTATCTTAAATTCACGAAGGTGCCTTACCTAACAAGCATGGAAGGCTAGGCTAATTGAATAATGGTCATTAACAGGTAACAAGTTGAGTATAAGGGGATTGATGACACCCTGCTTGGGCTGAACACGTGCTATTGGCCAGAAAACGATATTGTTTTAAGTCTGGAAATGTTTAGTCCTACCCTGTATCCATAAAAGCAGGTGATATGTTCAGTATTGGTATGACCTGTCGTGGTATCTGTACCCACCGCGGTATCCGAAGGTACTTAATGATAGATTGCTTACAACGACTTCGACATGGGGAAATAGCAAATATTATTTACAGCCAAAGAGATACTGGAGGCCATTGACTGTGCCGAAAGACTTGGTTGTCTTGCCAACCTACTTTGACATCACAGAATCCAACATTCGGGCATGGAAGATCAAAGAAGAACGCCTAAAGTCCCAACCTCTGACCAGAAAAGCCGACAGATGGAGAGAGAGAGAGCTGTATAATTTTGAATGTGATCGCATTGGTGTCAGAACGACAGAGCTTCGTGTGCAGGCCATGCAGATCCAGAGAGGTCATAAGGTCACCGACTTCAAAGCATCAATAGGATGGGCTTTTAGTAGACCCGCCGTTGCTGTTGACGTGGAGGATAATTACGACCGGTTTTACCACAACAATGAAATCCTTCCGAGGGAGACTTCGATCCGGTGTTCTTTTACAATGACAACGATGAGGAGGAATTCCAAGGATTTCAGGGACTGTTTGTTTAGCACACAGTTAAGAAAGTGATTGGTGACTGTGTTTAGTGGAAAGTAACTTCAGTGCTATTAACCGCTTCAGTCTTTATATATAAAAAAATAATGAATTGCATTAAAACATTCAAAATTTATTTCATATTTTGTTGCTTTTTTTCTTTAATTTATCATGTATGACTGACGACTCTAAATATATTTATGTAAAGGGAGGTAATCCAATATGGCAGACAGAGAACTGAGGATGATAACCCCTAGAATGGCATGTTCCTTCGTATAGTACACACCCCCTTTTAGACATGACAACTTTTGCCTAAAAAAGTGTGCTCTGTACACACAAATTTACAGTATATATTGACTAATCAATACTAATGAATTTGTTTGCCAATTAAAATCTTAGTCCAATGACAAAACTTTATCAAGATGAGTGAACATTTTTTATTGTCAGTCCTTAAACTTACCAATCTTTTCAAAGTAAAGGGAGGATATTAATTTCTTAAAAATTAAAAGTTAAGTTTGCTCATCTTCACACCATCCTAAGCCACCTGTGATACCGAACCCTCTCTACCTTCACCTCAGAGAAGTTATTATACACTAACAAATTCAGTTAGGTTAAACAGGATATGCACACATTTCAGATACCAGGCTGTCATTTACATCAAGATTGAGCTGGAAGTGTGTGTCTTTTCTGCTTGACTTTCTATCTGCTAAATGTGACTGGATTTCAATCAGATTTGGTTTTTAAGGTGTATACAGCTATCTTTCAGTCTGAGTTTGGTTACCAACATCATTTGATGACATTTCAGCAGAATTTATTGTACATAGCACTTCAACTCTGATTTGCTAATTATTTCCCTTACAATAACTTCGCTGAATGTGAATGAATTTTGATCAAATTTAGTTTGAAGGTGTATCTTTCCTTTAGCCTGAGGTTGATGTCATCTATTACTGTTTATGCATCATTCATCAGACACTATGATTATGATTTTCCAACTGGTTTCTGTGCATTAACTTTGCTTAATATCAACGGATTTCAAGGGAATGTTGGTTTACATATGTATTTTACTTTTCTTTAGTAAGACTGAAGCTGTCTTATGTATTAACCATTGAATTAGTTTGTTTCTACAAAACTATGTTCATTTCAGTGCTAACTTGTATCATCTGATATTATCAGGAAGTGATACCTGTATATGTAGATACAGGAAGTGATACCTGTATATGTAGATACAGGAAGTGATACCTGTATATGTAGATACAGGAAGAGATACCTGTATATGTAGATTTAGGAAGTGATACCTGTATATGTAGATACAGGAAGTGATACCTGTATATGTAGATTTAGGAAGTGATACCTGTATATGTAGATACAGGAAGAGATACCTGTATTTGTAGATACAGGAAGTGATACCTGTATATGTAGATACAGGAAGAGATACCTGTATTTGTAGATACAGGAAGTGATACCTGTATTTGTAGATACAGGAAGTGATACCTGTATTTGTAGATACAGGAAGTGATACCTGTATATGTAGATTAAGGAAGTGATACCTGTATTTGTAGATACAGGAAGTGATACCTGTATTTGTAGATACAGGAAGTGATACCTGTATATGTAGATTTAGGAAGTGATACCTGTATATGTAGATACAGGAAGTGATACATGTATATGTAGATACAGGAAGTGATACCTGTATTTGTAGATACAGGAAGAGATACCTGTATTTGTAGATACAGGAAGTGATACCTGTATTTGTAGATACAGGAAGTGATACCTGTATATGTAGATTTAGGAAGTGATACCTGTATATGTAGATACAGGAAGTGATACCTGTATATATATAGTTACAGGAAGGGATACCTGTATATGTAGATACAGGAAGTGATACCTGTATATGTAGATACAGGAAGTGATACCTATATATGTAAATATAGGAAGTGATACCTGTATATGTAGATAGGATACATTTGTAGATACAGGAAGTGATACCTGTATATGTAGATTAAGGAAGTGATACCTGTATTTGTAGATACAGGAAGTGATACCTGTATATGTAGATTAAGGAAGTGATACCTGTATTTGTAGATACAGGAAGAGATACCTGTATTTGTAGATACAGGAAGTGATACCTGTATTTGTAGATACAGGAAGTGATACCTGTATATGTAGATTTAGGAAGTGATACCTGTATATGTAGATACAGGAAGTGATACATGTATATGTAGATACAGGAAGTGATACCTGTATTTGTAGATACAGGAAGAGATACCTGTATTTGTAGATACAGGAAGTGATACCTGTATTTGTAGATACAGGAAGTGATACCTGTATATGTAGATTTAGGAAGTGATACCTGTATATGTAGATACAGGAAGTGATACCTGTATATATATATATAGTTACAGGAAGGGATACCTGTATATATATAGATACAGGAAGGGATACCTGTATATATATAGTTACAGGAAGTGATACCTGTATATATATAGTTACAGGAAGTGATACCTGTATATATATAGATACAGGAAGAGATACCTGTATATATATAGTTACAGGAAGGGATACCTGTATATATATAGTTACAGGAAGTGATACCTGTATATATATAGATACAGGAAGTGATACCTGTATATATATAGTTACAGGAAGGGATACCTGTATATATATAGATACAGGAAGGGATACCTGTATATATATAGATACAGGAAGTGATACCTGTATATATATAGTTACAGGAAGGGATACCTGTATATATATAGTTACAGGAAGTGATACCTGTATATATATAGTTACAGGAAGTGATACCTGTATATATATAGATACAGGAAGTGATACCTGTATATATATAGTTACAGGAAGGGATACCTGTATATATATAGATACAGGAAGTGATACCTGTATATATATAGATACAGAAGGGACCTGTATATATATAGATACAGGAAGGGATACCTGTATATATATAGATACAGGAAGTGATACCTGTATATATATAGATACAGGAAGTGATACCTGTATATATATAGATACAGGAAGTGATACCTGTATATATATAGATACAGGAAGGGATACCTGTATATGTTGTTTTTTTTTTCGTGTTTATGTTTTTTTCTGATGGATAGTTTATAGCTCTTTGCAGTTTCTAATTTTCAGTTTTCTTTGTTTCAGTATGAAAAAACTCGTTCTGCAGTTTATGAGGTAGAAGGTGCCACAGAATGTCTTCTTGAGCTGATGCAAGTGTATCGAGAGAAGGGACACATTTTCAGCTGTTCTTGTACCCTGATGGGTATCCTGGGCATGATGGATGATAAGAAACAGGCAAGTACTCAGTTCTATTTCGTCAATTACCCCAATAGTTCTTAAAGTAAATCATAAATTTATATTCAAATCTTCCTAAGAAACCTATTTTATTATCCAGCAACTTCCTCCAGTATTCAATGATTTTCTCCAGTATTCAGTGAGTTCTTCCTGTAACCAGTGACTTCCTCCTGTATTCAGTCAGTTCTTCCTATATCCAATGACTTTCTCCTGTATTCGGTCAGTTCTTCCTATATATAGTGACTTTCTCCTGTATTCAGTCAGTTCTTCCTATATATAGTGACTTTCTCCTGTATTCAGTCAGTTCTCCCTATATATAGTGACTTTCTCCTGTATTCAGTCAGTTCTTCCTATATATAGTGACTTCCTCCTGTATTCAGTCAGTTCTTCCTATATATAGTGACTTTCTCCTGTATTCAGTCAGTTCTTCCTATATCCAATGACTTTCTCCTGTATTCAGTCAGTTCTTCCTATATATAGTGACTTTCTCCTGTATTCAGTCAGTTCTTCCTATATCCAATGACTTCCTCCTGTATTCAGTCAGTTCTTCCTATATATAGTGACTTTCTCCTGTATTCAGTCAGTTCTTCCTATATGTAGTGACTTTCTCCTGCATTCAGTCAGTTCTTCCTATATATAGTGACTTTCTCCTGTATTCAGTCAGTTCTTCCTATATCCAATGACTTTCTCCTGTATTCAGTCAGTTCTTCCTATATATAGTGACTTTCTCCTGTATTCAGTCAGTTCTTCCTATATCCAATGACTTTCTCCTGTATTCAGTCAGTTCTACCTATATGTAGTGACTTTCTCCTGTATTCAGTCAGTTCTTCCTATATATATAGTGACTTTCTCCTGTATTTAGCGTCTTCTTCCTATATCCAATGACTTTCTCCTGTATTCAGTGACTTTCTCCTGTATTCAGTGACTTTCTCCTATATCCAGTGACTTTCTCCTGTATTCAGTGACTTTCTCCTGTATCCACTGACTTTTTCCTGTATTCAGTGACTTTCTCCTGTATTCAGTGACTTTCTCCTGTATTCAGTGACTTTCTCCTGTATCCACTGACTTTCTCCTGTATTCACTGACTTTCTCCTGTATTCACTGACTTTCTCCTGTATTCATTGACTTTCTCCTGTATTCACTGACTTTCTCCTCTATCCACTGACTTTCTCCTGTATTCACTGACTTTCTCCTGTATCCACTGACTTTCTCCTGTATTCACTGACTTTCTCCTGTATTCACTGACTTTCTCCTGTATTCAGTGACTTTCTCCTGTATTCACTGACTTTCTCCTGTATTCAGTGACTTTCTCCTGTATTCACTGACTTTCTCCTGTATCCACTGACTTTCTCCTGTATTCACTGACTTTCTCCTGTATTCACTGACTTTCTCCTGTATTCAGTGACTTTCTCTTGTATTCAGTGACTTTCTCCTGTATCCACTGACTTTCTCCTGTATCCACTGACTTTCTCCTGTATTCAGTGACTTTCTCCTGTATCCACTGACTTTCTCCTGTATTCACTGACTTTCTCCTGTATCCACTGACTTTCTCCTGTATTCACTGACTTTCTCCTGTATTCAGTGACTTTCTCCTGTATTCACTGACTTTCTCCTGTATCCACTGACTTTCTCCTGTATTCACTGACTTTCTCCTGTATCCACTGACTTTCTCCTGTATTCACTGACTTTCTCCTGTATCCACTGACTTTCTCCTGTATTCAGTGACTTTCTCCTGTATCCACTGACTTTCTCCTGTATCCACTGACTTTCTCCTGTATTCACTGACTTTCTCCTGTATTCAGTGACTTTCTCCTGTATCCACTGACTTTCTCCTGTATTCACTGACTTTCTCCTGTATCCAGTGACTTTCTCCTGTATTCACTGACTTTCTCCTGTATTCACTGACTTTCTCCTGTATCCACTGACTTTCTCCTGTATTCACTGACTTTCTCCTGTATCCACTGACTTTCTCCTGTATTCACTGACTTTCTCCTGTATTCACTGACTTTCTCCTGTATTCACTGACTTTCTCCTGTATCCACTGACTTTCTCCTGTATTCACTGACTTTCTCCTGTATCCAGTGACTTTCTCCTGTATTCAGTGAACTTAAGTGATGATATGAAACTGTATACAGTGACTTGTGTTCATTGACTTCCATTATGATAAACTGGATTAAGGTCTAAATATCAACTATTTTTTTTGTGAATTTTCACAACAGTGTTTGATCTATATTCAGCTACATTGTCCAGTATAACAATTGACATCATTTACCATTTTCCTGACATAAAATATCTTAAAGGTGACCTTGAATTGTATTCACAGCAGTAACAGCCTAAATTGGCAAGCAGAATTTAACAGCCAGTTTTAGCTCAATTCAAACAAAGTTAAGGGAAATGGACTAATCATTTTGTACAAAAGAATGGTTCCAGCTAGTTTTGATATTATTACAGTGTCATATAATATACACTAAGACCCCGATAAATCTAACTCCTTGAGATCATCTCGATAGTTTGAGGAACAGGGTATTCTAGTAATCAGAGGTTGTTGGGTATTGACCATCCATGTTTGTGAATGAAGTATTAAATAGTTCTTTGACCAGTCCAATTTATAATTATCATAAAGTTTTTAAGTAAATTAGTAACTGAGGTGGATTTATGATTGAGGTTGGTGATTGAGGTTGGTGATTGACGTAGATTTGTGATTGAGGTTTGTGATTGAGGCTGGTGATTGAGGTTGGTTTGTGATTGAGGCTGGTGATTGAGGTAGGTTTGTGATTGAGGTTGGTGATTGAGGCTGGTGATTGAGGTTGGGGATTGAAGTAGATTTATGATTGAGGTTGGTGATTGAGGTAGATTTGTGATTGAGGTTGGTGATTGAGGTAGATTTGTGATTGAGGTTGGTGATTGAGGTGGATTTGTGATTGAGGTTGGTGATTGAGGTGGATTTGTGATTGAGGTTAGTGATTGAGGTGGATTTGTTCTTAAGGTTGGTGATCAAGTCAACCTTTATATATATGTAGTCTTTGAGTGATCTGTTTTTATTCCCTACAAAATGTGTTGCAGGGAATATTGAATAACTAGGGCTCTGTATTTTACTTCTGTTTTGCTTCTTATAAACTGCTCATCTGAGTGTCTAAAAATCTTTAAACTTTGTACACATGTCATTTTAATTCCTAGTTGTGCTTTAGGCTCTCAATAAGATTTGATTTTGTAGGTCACCTGTCACAAATTCTAAAGTAACCTGTTGCGATTGCCTTCTGTTCGTTGTTGTCCGTTGTAATCAATTTTTTTTTCTTTTAATTTTCTTAATAACCAGAAGGCCCAGAGTTCTGATATTAGGACTGTAGCATGCTCAGATAAAGGGCTTCTAAGTTTGTTCAAATCAATAACTTTTACTGACTTTCAAGGTCACCGGGGTCAAAGGTATTAAAATCTTCCAAACAACTTTTGAATAACCGAAAGGCCCAGAGGTCTGATAATGGGGCTGTTGCCTGTTGGGAAGAAGTGCTAATAAGTCTGTTCAGGTGAATAACATTGACCCACTTTTAAGGTCACAGGGGTCAAATGTTTGAGTATTGGTATTCATTTTCAGTTGGAATTACAAAACAGGTTAGAATTATGTTGTCAAGGAGGTTTGATGTTTTGAAAACTTTAATGCAGGGCCTGAAGGGTTAGATTTGTTCATATTTCTGCACTGTCCTTTAAATACACACTTGCCACAACAATACTCTGCATGCTTTAATCTGTATACTAGATGCTGGATAAGGCAGTTTTGTTAAGTTTTTGCTTGTCATTCATTAAAAATAGAAATTCAACTCAGGTGACTGTTAAGGCCTATGGACCTCATTTTTTTTTCTTTTTTTATTTTTTTTTTTTTTGAAAAAGCATATTTATCATTCCTGTCTTTAACGTTCCTTATATCACCATTGTACTTTCTGAGATTGTGATTGAGGATCTTTCTATTGATAGTTAGGTGTATTGTGTTCAAAATCGTCAACATAACCATAGAAAATTCATCTGATTTCACACTGGGAGTTTCCGACTCTCCACCATGTTTAAGTCAATAATTAACTCAATGTACACACCTGGGAATGACAAATCATCCACCAAGAGCTGTCACATTGTGTCAAATCTACTTCTGTTTTACCAGCTTTTGTGATAACTGTGGTGAGTCTTTTGCTACACAAGACGGGTACCATAAAGCAGTTCAATTCTGGTGGGGTTTTTTTTCTTTTTTAGATTAAAAAACTGGTGTGGGGCTAAAAAAAATGGGATCAGGCGATGATGGGAATCTTAGAAATAATTTGTTATAGCATTGACATGGAAACAAATAGAAATTTATACAAAATATACTTTTAGCAAGCTTTTCTTGAATGCAACTCAATCACCGTTCAACTGTTTTACAAATACAGAGCTCATAACAAATAATATGCTAGAGCTTAATTACTGTCCAAAAAAATTTGTTGATGGACAAAACAAAACTGTTCTCAAGGTCATAAACAGTGAAAGATACTAAGGATCTGCCAATATGTTAACTTTTACTGTAAGTTTAATGTTGATACATAGGCAAAGATATTTCAATATACTGCATTTTGAGCAGTCAATCCAGTTGAGGGGCAGGGCCCAAAATTGGAAATTCTTAAAAATCTCTCTGTAAGGTCATTGTGTGAATTGGTCTGAAGCATCTTTTGTAGACAGAAACTTCATTTATAGCTCAGCTGGGCCCAGTAGGGGAAATAGAGTAAATTTTTTTAAATCCTACTCCTCCTGTACAGATGAATGAATAGTTCCCAAATCTGAAGTATTCTATGGTGAAGCTGAATCAGTTGTGTATAAACAGTTTATTCTGGCCCCCGAGGGTGGGAGGGATGGGGCCTGTTGGGGAAATAAAACAAACTCCTTAAAATCCTACCTTCCATTAGGGACGATAAATATCGCCCAAATTTTTTCAGAAGTATTCTTGAATGAAGGGGAACAAAATTTGTGTAAGGCTTGGTTTCCATTTGCCTTCAGGGCGGGGCCCAAATGGGGAAATTTCATATAAGAATGAATTGATATTGCCCATAATTGGTCTGAATTATTCTTTGGTGAAGGGGACTAAATACAAACAGTACAACCTGGCCCCCTAGGGCAGGAGGGGGGCCCATTTGGGGAAAGATAAGATTTTACCAGTCTTTCTTCCATATAAGAATATTGTCCAAGTTTGTTCTGAAGCAATTGAAATGAGCGCATCAATTTTTTTGACTGTAGCAACTCGTTACTATTTACTTGGAAATCTCAAATTAATCAGATTTGCATATACATGTTTGATCCCTCGTGTTGATAGGATTCCTGTGGTATATAATATTAAGCTTTCAGTGATGTAGCAGTGTATAGGCAGCACAAGAGAAATGTCACATTGTCACAGCAAACCTTGGCATTGAAAGTCCTGGGCTGAGGCCTTAACATTGATTTCCGACTCACGTGTCAGCTACTGCTGTGAACTTGACTTTTTATTCCCAAAACAGATCGTAACTGCTCAGTTTTGCGACTTTTAGGATTGGAGTATCATGAAAAGTTTGATCAATATTGGAAAGGTACATCGACAGCATTGCTTGCCATGTGGGAGGGTGGAGGCGTGCTGAGGGTGTTCTCACATGTTGGAACATGTGTATGTTGTAAGCTGGCCTTCTGTGGGTGTGCAGCTCTGTGAAGTCATCCCATCAATATAGAGAACAATTTTTGACGTAATCAGTAAACAAGAAAACTCTCCTCAAATAGATGATCAATAACAATTTCCAAACGGGGTAAAAAAGATAAACTCTTGTTGTTCTGTCAACATTCACACAGTTTTGCTGGCCAAGTTGAAGCCCTACTTGTTTTCTGTATGATCTACATCCTGAACAATCTAAATGTTTCACAACTGTTTATATTCTTTTCAAAATATTTGTTGGGATGTATTTTGGTAGGTGTTTTGTTGTCCATTCATTCATTGTAGGCTTTTATTTGTTAACTTTTCAACCAATTTCTTTCAACCTTGATACACTTAGTAAATATTATGTTTTTCTGAGTGACAGCTTGGGTAAACAAATTTGGAAGTCTTATTGTAATTTGGGTTTTTTGGGGTTTTTCCTTTAGAGTATCATAATCTTGCTTTTGACTGATCTTGTTTAGAATTGGTATGGTTTATTATCAAAAACATGTTTTCCCTTGTGACATTTTGCATAGGACATGTTTGGTGTTAAAGCGTGTTTCGCGAGGAATAGCTGTCATCAATCATTAGTATTTACTAGTTTGTTTATGATATACAGAATCAGCCTTAGTGCATGGGTCAAATTTGTTCAAACCTTACAACTGACAAACCAATGGCACAAAAGCATAGTATTTGGCCGGTGGGTTGCTGGGTTAAAGCCTGTAAAAAGTTTGCAAAAAGAAATGACCTTGACCCATATTCAAGGTCACATGGGTCAAATTTGTTAAAACCTTTAAATGACTTCTGCTAACTAACCCAGATTCATTAAAGTTTGATATATGGCTGACAGGTTCCAAGGATAAATAGTGTGACTTAGAGTACACACAACTACACATGTGAGACCTGTATACTAAACAGTGTGACTAGAGTACACACAACTACACATATGAAACCTGTGTACTAAATAGTGTGACTAGAGTACACACAACTACACATGTGAGACCTGTGTACTAAATAGTGTGACTAGAGTACACACAACTACACATGTGAGACCTGTGTACTAAATAGTGTGACTTAGAGTACACACAACTACACATGTGAGACCTGTATACTAAATAGTGTGACTTAGAGTACACACAACTACACATATGAAACCTGTGTACTAAATAGTGTGACTAGAGTACACACAACTACACATGTGAGACCTGTATACTAAATAGTGTGACTAAGAGTACACACAACTACACGTGTGAGACCTGTGTACTAAATAATGTGACTAGAGTACACACAACTACACATATGAGACCTGTATACTAAATAGTGTGACTAGAGTACACACAACTACACATATGAAACCTGTGTACTAAATAGTGTGACTAGAGTACACACAACTACACATGTGAGACCTGTGTACTAAATAGTGTGACTAGAGTACACACAACTACACATATGAGACCTGTGTACTAAATAGTGTGACTAGAGTACACACAACTACACATGTGAAACTTGTGTACTAAATAGTGTGACTGATAGTGGCACTTGATAGGAAACTCTTATTTCAAACACAAATACTTGCTTTTCCATTTCAGTGTAATGGAACTGATGACACAACAGATGATGGCTGCAAATTAAGATTTCTTATATTGTATTGTAATTCAGAGTTCACTGATACTATTTTTAGATAATATTGTAGTGAAGCATAGCTCAATAATGCTCTTAAGGGCGAGCTGTTATGGTTGTTGTTAACATACTGGAGACTGATTGTTGCCATGGTCACACCTGAGCAAGGCAAAACGTGGGAAAGGGAAAACGTTTGATGACCATCCACACACCAGGATATTGATCGATATAGTGATGTCACCAGCCATATGCAATCTGACCAAATATAGGTCCTCCAGTTTATTGCTTTGCTGCGTTATCAATATTTAGAGAATATGTGTCAGCAGCTGTCTTATGATTGAAGAATGAATAAGGAAAAACAGTGCAGATGATCTATGTTTGCTTACAGCTTGGGGTTTGACTTCTATAGCAACAGAAAGTGCACATTCTTGTCAACAATATCGGAATGCATCAATAACACATATGATGTTGTAGAGAGTTTGGAGAGACGGTTCATAGAAAGTATCGTTTTTTTAAGAGTTCTATACAAAATATTGTATATTTATTTATTATTAAGAACAATTTGAATCAAACGGGAAATTTGAGTTTTTTTTCCATCCATTCAGATTTTACAGGAGAAAACTTGACTATATGACTTATTTCAATGGTAGATATACTTACACTACATCAAACTAGAAAAACTCATGGCACCATATTACTACCAGGGTCGTCACATATAGATATAAACTGATGAACTGCGGATCCAGATTTTGACAATTTTAAGAAAATTAAACGTTTTATTCCCTTACAAAACATATTTAATATATACATGCTGTATGAATATAATGGAAATGAATAATTCAATGCATAACTGTCCCAAAAATTTTACATGTTTTGTGATTAAAGAATAGTTGTCAAATTTGCTATCAAATCTTTGTTTCTTTTACCAGCAAAACTGTCACCAAAAACCATGTGTTTTCCTTAATTCTTCAGTTTTTATGGAATATTTATCCATTTTTTTTTTTTTTCAATTTCTTTTAAGACTTTGAGATATATGTATTGAAATATACAAAAGGATACATCACCATATTTGTTTCTGAATTATGATCGATTATACTGCTGGTAGTGTTGTGAAATGACGTTGCAGATTAAGTACAGTTCCAAGGATTTCGGGTCGCTACACCTGGAAAGCCTCGTACCTCTACATTACCTTTGTTTAGCTCACAGTTTTCGTGCAAATCCAGTCAATAGAGAAGATTCTTTCAGAGCCTACTTCTCTAATAGAAATTATTGGATCTTGTTTGGATTTAGTCTGAAACATGGTTGGGTTAAGGGGTATCAGTTTTATATAAACAGTGGTTCTTGGACCACTAGGGTGGGATCAACAGGGCCTACTGGGGCAGGATTGGCAGGGCCCACTGGGGCAGGATTGGCACGGCCCACTGGGCAAATTAGAGAAAATTCTTTAAATCCAATCAATTTTCAATGAATGGATGGTCTTTGCCCCCTGGGGTAGGGGAATGAGAGAAATAGAGTAAATTCTTCAAAATTCTACTCCTCCTGTAGGAATGATTGAATTATGCCCAAACTTGGTCTGATGCATTCTTGGATAAACGGGAATCAATGTTGTATAACCTGCTGGGGGCTAGATGGGCATAGCACAATAGGAGAAATAGGGAAAGTCCTTTAAAATCCTTTTTCTGTAGGGATACATGGACTCTGTCCCAATATGGTCTGAGACATGCGTAGGTGAAGGGTATCAATTTTGTATGAACACTGGGTTCTGGTCCTCTGGGGCGGAGCTAAGTAGTGGAATAGAGCAAATTCTTTCAAATCTCCCTTCTATTGGAACTGAAGACATCCTTGGTGAAGATAACATAGTTTTATACTAACAATACATCTAACACCCCAGGTAGGAGGGACAAGGCCTTTATTAAACACTTTTCCTTCGGCTTGAATTAATCAATTAAGCAAACTCAACCATTTGAATGATACAGGCCCTATGGCCCTCTTGTTTATAAATTAGGTCCAGTTTACTTTATAACCACACTCAACATATAATCTACATGTGATTGCTCATTCATGTAATTCTTCGAATTTCTTCTCTACAGATGGTACTTGCTGACAAAAAGATGACGGGCAAAATTTTGAGTATCTATACTCTGACTTCAAGAAAACACAAGATCACAGAGAACAGGATGATCAGACAAGCCAAGATTTCCGCAGCCAAAAGTTTTAATGCTTCTTTGCCCATTTTGACCTTACAGAAAAGACAGAATCGGATCCATCCTGATTGGGTTTTACAACGCAACCAAATGAGACATATAGAGGATCCCCTCCAAGCTATCAAGTTTGTGCTGGACAACTTTCAGCTCACCCCAAAGTGAAAACAGACATTCATTTTAGGATAAAGATTTATGATCTTTAGACAACGTACACCATTCATAATTGTTTTGACAAAGTGAGATGAGTGAGCTAGGAGTGTGTGTCTGGGTTACAGCTTGCCCTATACCTAGATATCTACAGCAATTTTAACTGCTAAACTTGAAAAAAAAAAACATGACTATGTTTGTCAGCTTAAGGTGTTTTTCTCTATAATGTAGTGATGTCACAGAATGCTTCATCGTAAGTATAGCGATTTATTTATCTGGTGTTATTTTCCACCATTGTCAAGTATCTGGTCACTGACGTTTTATTTTCCATCACTTTCGAGTGTCTGATCACCGACATTTATTTTTCAATACTGTCGAGTGTCTGATCACTGACGTTTATTTTTCAACACTGTCGAGTGCCTGATTACAAATGTTTATTTTCCACCATTGTCGAGTGTCTGATCACTGACGTTTATTTTCCAACACTGTCGAGTGCCTGATGACAAATGTTTATTTTCCACCTTTGTCAAGTATCTAATAACTGACATTTAACAGCAACCTGCACCTTCAGATCAAAAATAGATACTAGTAGTTATTGTCAATAAACAGAGGCTGATATGTTTTTGTTCAAAAATAAATTTCAAGGTGTAATCAAAGTTTCCAATCCCACAGATGTAGTAATGGAAGCCGTCACATATTGGTGTTTTTATACTGTCTAGCTTAAATAGCCAAAATTATTCAAGTTGTAAACTTTAACTTATTTTGGGGTTTTGATGAGTAGTATATTTATCATGTAACATTTTAACTGCTGTATTCTTTTGATAAAACCTTAATGTTTATGTTCCATTTTGATAAATCCTTTACTGGTAGCTACACAAAATGGTGGCAGTGTCTGTTTTTCCTTGGTTGGACTTTTAAGAGTTTAATTCCTGTCACACTGTTCTGAAACACTACTTCCAACCTGTCACACTGTTCTGAAACACTACTTCCAACCTGTCACACTGTTCTGAAACACTACTTCCAACCTGTCACACTGTTCTGAAACACTACTTCCAACCTGTCACACTGACCTGAAACACTACTTCCAACCTGTCACACTGACCTGAAACACTACTTCCAACCTGTCACACTGACCTGAAACACTACTTCCAACCTGTCACACTGACCTGAAACACTACTTCCAACCTGTCACACTGTTCTGAAACACTACTTCCAACCTGTCACACTGACCTGAAACACTACTTCCAACCTGTCACACTGACCTGAAACACTACTTCCAACCTGTCACACTGACCTGAAACACTACTTCCAACCTGTCACACTGACCTGAAACACTACTTCCAACCTGTCACACTGACCTGAAACACTACTTCCAACCTGTCACACTGTTCTGAAACACTACTTCCAACCTGTCACACTGACCTGAAACACTACTTCCAACCTGTCACACTGACCTGAAACACTATTTCCAACCTGTCACACTGTTCTGAAACACTACTTCCAGCCTGTCACACTGTTCTGAAATACTACTTCCAGCCTGTCACACTGTTCTGAAACACTACTTCCAGCCTGTCACACTGTTCTGAAACACTACTTCCAGCCTGTCACACTGTTCTGAAATACTACTTCCAGCCTGTCACACTGTTCTGAAATACTACTTCCAGCCTGTCACACTGACCTGAAACACTACTTCCAGCCTGTCACACTGTTCTGAAATACTACTTCCAGCCTGTCACACTGTTCTGATACACTACTTCCAACCTGTCACACTGTTCTGATACACTACTTCCAACCTGTCACACTGACCTGAAATACTACTTCCAACCTGTCACACTGTCCTGAAACATTACTTCCAGCCTGTCACACTGACCTGAAACACTACTTCCAACCTGTCACACTGACCTGAAACACTACTTCCAACATGTCACACTGTCCTGAAACACTACTTCCAACCTGTCACACTGACCTGAAACACTACTTCCAACCTGTCACACTGACCTGAAACACTACTTCCAACCTGTCACACTGACCTGAAACACTACTTCCAACCTGTCACACTGACCTGAAACACTACTTCAACCTGTCACACTGTTCTGAAACACTGCTTCCAACCTGTCACACTGACCTGAAACACTACTTCCAACCTGTCACACTGACCTGAAATACTACTTCCAACCTGTCACACTGACCTGAAACACTACTTCCAACCTGTCACACTGTCCTGAAACACTACTTCCAGCCTGTCACACTGTCCTGAAACACTACTTCCAACCTGTCACACTGACCTGAAACACTACTTCCAACCTGTCACACTGTCCTGAAACACTACTTCCAACCTGTCACACTGACCTGAAACACTACTTCCAACCTGTCACACTGACCTGAAACACTACTTCCAACCTGTCACACTGACCTGAAACACTACTTCCAACCTGTCACACTGTTCTGATACACTACTTCCAACCTGTCACACTGTTCTGAAACACTACTTCCAGCCTGTCACACTGTCCTGAAACACTACTTCCAACCTGTCACACTGACCTGAAACACTACTTCCAACCTGTCACACTGACCTGAAATACTACTTCCAACCTGTCACACTGACCTGAAATACTACTTCCAACCTGTCACACTGACCTGAAATACTACTTCCAACCTGTCACACTGACCTGAAATACTACTTCCAACCTGTCACACTGACCTGAAACACTACTTCCAACCTGTCACACTGTTCTGATACACTACTTCTAACCTGTCACACTGACCTGAAACACTACTTCCAACCTGTCACACTGACCTGAAATACTACTATATCCCTGTCACACTGTTCTAAATTTCTCTCTTCTGAATTCCTGTTATGTGTACTCCTGGTTATATCAAGGTACCACAGGGTTTTTTGGCAATGTCCATGTATGTTTACCACAGTTTTTTTTATATCTTGTTGGAATAGATACCATATTTAGTAAACATAATTAAGTCAGTATCCTCTTCCTAGTCAAGAAATTACAAATTACATTTAGTTTTTATTTAGTAAAGAAAATTAGCCACATGTAAATCAGTTGTAGAAGCTACTCAAAGTACATATACCGCGGTACCACAAAGCAAAGTTTTAAAACTTTGAATAAAGTAATTTCATTTTATAACATAATTTTACCATTCAAACTCTTTTATCTTAATTGTTAGTGCAGTTTTATTTCTTGATTTCAGCAGATCCATGTATGTGTGATCTATGTATGTGTGATCCATGTACGTGTGATCTGTGTATGTGTGATCTATGTATGTGTGATCCATGTACGTGTGATCTGTGTATGTGTGATCCATGTATGTGTGATCCATGTACGTGTGATCCATGTACTATGATCTGTGTATGTGTGATCCATGTACGTGTGATCTGTGTATGTGTGATCCATGTACGTGTGATCTGTGTATGTGTGATCCGTGTACGTGTGATCTGTGTATGTGTGATCCGTGTACGTGTGATCTGTGTATGTTTGATCCGTGTACGTGTGATCTGTGTATGTGTGATCCATGTACATGTGATCTGTGTATGTGTGAACCGTGTACGTGTGATCTGTGTATGTGTGATCCATGTACGTGTGATCTGTGTATGTGTGATCCATGTACGTGTGATCTGTGTATGTGTGATCCGTGTACGTGTGATCTGTGTATGTGTGATCCATGTATGTGTGATCTGTGTATGTGTGATCCATGTACGTGTGATCTGTGTATGTGTGATCTGTGTACGTGTGATCCATGTACGTGTGATCTGTGTATGTGTGATCCATGTACGTTGGATCTGTGTATGTGTGATCCATGTACGTGTGATCTGTGTATGTGTGATCCGTGTACGTGTGATCTATGTACGTGTGATCCATGTATGTGTGATCTGTGTATGTGTGATCCATGTACGTGTGATCTGTGTATGTGTGATCTGTGTATGTGTGATCCATGTACGTGTGATCTGTGTATGTGTGATCCATGTACGTGTGATCTGTGTATGTGTGATCCGTGTACGTGTGATCTGTGTATGTGTGATCTGTGTACGTGTGATCTGTGTATGTGTGATCCATGTACGTGTGATCTGTGTATGTGTGAACCGTGTACGTGTGATCTGTGTATGTGTGATCCGTGTACGTGTGATCTGTGTATGTGTGATCCATGTACATGTGATCTGTGTACGTGTGATCTGTGTATGTTTGAACCGTGTATGCAATCATTGTAGGCAATTCAGAGGTAAATGTTTCTTATGATCAAGTTTTATTGAGAATGCTTTGTTTCAAAAGTAATGCCACTATCAAATATACCACATTGAAAATAGAGTTCAAAGGTGGGATGCTCATCTTTGAATCAAAATGAAAGAAATTATTTCTTTGAAGTCGTCTGGAATTTTAATAGAATCATGATGTAATTAGTTGTCTTGTATTCTTTCATACATGTATTTTACAAGATATCTTATATCTGTCAAATAAGCTTCAGATAATACAGACATATGATATTCATATCGTTCTTCTGTCTTTTTACTGATTTCTTTTTCATAGTTGGCAACATATCCTTCAAAATATAGGAACTGACAACAGAATATTTGTGAACATTTTTGCCAAGTTATTACCTCAATATGTAAAACTGATTTTTGCTCATTTATGCATAACATTCATTCCTGAATATCTATGATGATTTACGGGTCACATTGGAGATGGCAAGAACTTCCTCAGTTTATCTTGACTATCAAAATACACAGTCAAATACACAGTCAGAGTGTATACTGTATGATCCATTCCTTCTCTGTCCATCAAAGAAAATCTGATACCAACTACATTCTGTGCCTCACATGTTGACAAGTTTGGTAAAACACTTAACAGTCAAGTTTGGAAAATCTCAAGTTTGGCTTAACAGTCAAGACAGGTAAAACATCCAGCAGTCAAGTCAGGTAATACATCCAGCAGTCAAGTCAGGTAAAACATCCAGCAGTCAAGTCAGGTAAAACATCCACCAGTCAAGTCAGGTAAAACATCCACCAGTCAAGTCAGGTAAAACATCCACCATTCAAGTCAGGTAAAACATACACCTGTCAAGTCAGATAAAACATCCACCAATCAAGTCAGGTAACACATCTATCAGTCATGTTTGGTGAAATACCTAACAGTTAGGTTTGGTAAAACTCCTCGTAGTCTAGTTCACAGTCAAGTGAGGAAAAATACAAGAGTTATGTTTGGTAAATCTCCTAAGTCAAGTTTAGAAAAACTGCTAACAATCAAGTTTGGTGAACACATCTTGACAAACAGGTCATGTTTATAGTGGATGAAATACCTAACAGTTAGGTTTGGTAAAACTCCTCGTAGTCTAGTTTGGTAAAATACCTTACAGTCAAGTGAGGAAAAATACTGAAGAGTTATGTTTGGTAAATCTCATAAGTCAAGTTTAGAAAAACTCCTAACAGACAAGTTTGGTGAAACTCATAACGGTCATTCTTCAAGAGTTGACAAACAGGTGGAAACGTTATCAGAATCTATATGATGTTAGCCTGATGTAGACAAGGATATCAGAATAAGATTGTTAGCCTGATGTAGAAGTCATAATGTATGCTGCCAACTGATGATTGTTAGCCTGATGTAGAATAAAGAAAGATAACAGAATACTGATGATTGTTAGCCTGATGTAGAATAAAGAAAGATAACAGAATACTGATGATTGTTAGCCTGATGTAGAATAAAGAAAGATAACAGAATACTGATGATTGTTAGCCTGATGTAGAATAAAGAAAGATAACAGAATACTGATGATTGTTAGCCTGATGTAGAATAAAGAAAGATAACAGAATACTGATGATTGTTAGCCTGATGTAGAATAAAGAAAGATAACAGAATACTGATGATTGTTAGCCTGATGTAGAATAAAGAAAGATAACAGAATACTGATGATTGTTAGCCTGATGTAGAATAAAGAAAGATAACAGAATACTGATGATTGTTAGCCTGATGTAGAATAAAGAAAGATAACAGAATACTGATGATTGTTAGCCTGATGTAGAATAAAGAAAGATAACAGAATACTGATGATTGTTAGCCTGATGTAGAATAAAGAAAGATAACAGAATACTGATGATTGTTAGCCTGATGTAGAATAAAGAAAGATAACAGAATACTGATGATTGTTAGCCTGATGTAGAATAAAGAAAGATAACAGAATACTGATGATTGTTAGCCTGATGTAGAATAAAGAAAGATAACAGAATACTGATGATTGTTAGCCTGATGTAGAATAAAGAAAGATAACAGAATACTGATGATTGTTAGCCTGATGTAGAATAAAGAAAGATAACAGAATACTGATGATTGTTAGCCTGATGTAGAATAAAGAAAGATAACAGAATACTGATGATTGTTAGCCTGATGTAGAATAAAGAAAGATAACAGAATACTGATGATTGTTAGCCTGATGTAGAATAAAGAAAGATAACAGAATACTGATGATTGTTAGCCTGATGTAGAATAAAGAAAGATAACAGAATACTGATGATTGTTAGCCTGATGTAGAATAAAGAAAGATAACAGAATACTGATGATTGTTAGCCTGATGTAGAATAAAGAAAGATAACAGAATACTGATGATTGTTAGCCTGATGTAGAATAAAGAAAGATAACAGAATACTGATGACGAGTTTCTCCGCAAGCGTCTCCACCGACGATACCTGTCATAAATCTGGGCCAGATGCAAGAACCAATCTATCGACAAGGCTATTCCGACTGACAAACAATCTAAAAGGAAATGAAATTCTGCAGAAAACAAAATATATAAGATGTTTATGAAATCACTGCCTTGCCTTTCGGACGGTTTGATGCTCTTGTCTTGTGACATTGATTCCTGACAGAACTTGACGCTAACCACCATTTCGTCTTTATTGCTTTAATGCAAATTAGAAATTGCCTATTTCTTGATTAGCTGTTGTGACACTCAAACTACGATCATTCATATTGAACGAACACTTCTCGGGACTGACTTGAATACGACGGGTGGGTGATGTTTTGTGTTGGAGTAATTAATTTCCATTTTTCACAAGAAAGATTAATGAATAAAACCATCGATTTGCTGCTAATTCTGTCCATTCGGATTGCTGTTAGGTCTGTCCATTCGGATTGCAGCTAAGTCTCTCCACTCAGATTGCTGTTAGGTCTGTCCATTCTCCGTTGGAATCAGTAAGCCTAAAGCAGATAGTTCATTGTCTCCAGATTTATATAAAGAGATATGACGTTAAAAATAGCATCTATAAATAGCCAACACCCTAAGTCCGCAACTCTAAAAGGACAAGGGACACGATTTTGATTTTCCACAATCTAACATTTTTAAGATGATATGACGCCACGGTAGCTTTAATTCACAAGACTTCGCCCCTTCCCACGCTTAAGTGACTGGCCCACCCGATGAATATGCATATTCTGTGAACGAAAACGAGGCTAATGGACCTGTTATATCAGCCTAAACGCCCGTTTGAGTCTGTATTTTTTCAAACATTGGATAGATTTTTCATTCATCACTAAATCGGTAAGATCGATTCTTGTGATGCGTGTAGATTAGAAAAGATAGTTAAAACTTAACGAGGATAAAATTGTATAAAAAAAGTATCTGCTTTAGGAAGAAATTACTAAAAGTTGGACCATTTTGACGGGAAAACCTTGGCTTCAAATGCATAGCGCACTCAAGTACCAACTAAAAAGTTGGTTAACTTAACCTAATTCAGCGTAATCATATGTAACACGAATCCTGTCCTCGATAGAGTGGGCGCTTATGCTCTCGATATTGAATTTACGGCTAAAATGTGGCTGATTTTTACATCAGACAGAGAGACGTCACTCTCACGTCAGGGGAATTTTCATAATGTCGCACGTTCGATCTCGACTATTGACATAAGGACATTATCGCAACTTAATTTTTATTTCATATTTTAATATACCAAATCTAGTGGTGAGTGTCCTTTTATTTATTTGATTGTCCATATGCATTGCGACAAGTACTGGTCAAACCACGTGATAATGACTCAGTCAACGATTTACAATACAGTGCTAGTGACATAGTTCTTCTTCATTTCTTAAAAAGCCACCATGCTTTCTATTACTGGTATTGTTATTCAGCCAGACTGGAAATTTTTCATCGATAACATTATTTGTTATTTTTACATTCAGTACCTTGTGCTACACACGATCGAACGGTTCGAAAACGGAAGTTTAACTTATTTCAAACACTGAACATGATCGTGTCATTGATATCCAAGTTAGTGATTTGAGTGTAGACTTTCTTGGTCCTTATGATCATCCAGGAGTAATTTTAGACGAATATTACAAATTAGGTAGACACATAAAAATATTCCTAATATTGCATCCAAACAGGTAAGTGTTCTCTGGAAAGTTGGGGTACATGTTGAATAGATAAACTTTAGTAAAAATCTATAAAGTATACATACTTCCATTATTAAAATCTTGCTTTGAAGTTTGGGATGGGTGTTTTCTCAGTGACGCAGAAAAATTGGAAAAAATCTTCAGTTAGAATCCCCTCGAATTATTACAGGTTTACCAGCATATAGCCACAGAGAATCTCTCTATATCGAAAGTGGTTCAGAACCGCTATCAGAACGAGGCTCTAGAAGAAAGCTACAACTATTCTACACAATAAGTAGTAAACTCACACCTAATTATCTATCCTCTTTATTGCCTCCTTTAGTGTCAGAAAATTCACAATATAACCTCTGTGACGCACAAAACTATTCTTTGCCAAATTTTCGACTACAGCTACATGTAATTAACTTAACCTTTTTATCGTCTACTATCCGACTTTGGAACCAACTTGACCTTGAAATTAGTCGTAGTGTTTCTTATCTGGTTTTGTTTTTAAAAAAAATTCTGTTCAAACCCCTACACTAGTTTAAAATTATTTGATTTCTCAATATGAAGTCCTATCATCCCGTATTGATTTGGCAGCAGATGTGCAGATGTTTATATCACTCTTTCGTAAACAACGAAGAAAAATCCAACGTGTCAAAAGAATCTTAATTCATTATAACATCACATCAAACTAGGACAAAATATAAACAAAAGAAAAAATTACACAGGGACTTCTGGATAAGTAAAAAGCAAATAAGACGTGGTGTTCCGAAAGTGTTAGCGCTATCTTCTTCGTTTATGATACCCGCCATGAAAGCCTTTGTCTATCTAAGTATGTAATGTCACGTTCTTAAGTAAAATACTGTAAACAACAACGGAATCAACAGGTTTAGTAATGAGCATCATACAGGTCAAAGTTCACATCGCATGATACGATATGTTCCAATGAGATGAGTATGATAATCGTAAAACTTCTCCGTAAAGCTCACTAACCCACACCTGCTGAAATTCTGTGCTATGAATTTAGCCGTCAGTTGTCTCAGAACTTGAGAATGGCTCAATCATAAATGGACGTCGTATTTGCAAATGCTTTATTCTATTCACCATTATGGACTTTCTCCTTGTTAAGACACCTTGGGACTTCCTCCGGGTTTAGACACCTTGTGACTTCCTCCGGATTTAGAAACCTTGAGACTTCCTCCGGATTTAGACACCTTGGGACTTCCTCCGGGTTTAGACACCTTGGGACTTCCTCCGGGTTTAGACACCTTGGGACTTCCTCCAGGTTTAGACACCTTGAGACTTCCTGCGGGTTTAGACACTTTGGGACTTCCTCTTTGTTTAGAGACCTTTGGTCTTACTCCGGGTTTAGACACCTTGGGACTTCCTCCGGGTTTAGACACCTTGAGACTTCCTGCGGGTTTAGACACTTTGGAACTTCCTCCGGGTTTAAACACCTTGGGACTTCCTCCGGGTTTAGAGACCTTTGTTCTGCCTCCGGGTTTAGACACCTTGTGACTTCCTCCGGGTTTAGACACCTTGGGACTTCCTCCGGGTTTAGACACCTTGGGACTTCCTCCGGGTTTAGGCACCTTGGGACTTCCTCCGGGTTTAGACACCTTGGGACTTCCTCCGGGTTTAAACACCTTGGGACTTCCTCTTTGTTTAGACACCTTCGGTCTTCCTCCGGGTTTAGACACCTTGTGACTTCCTCCGTGTTTAGACACCTTGGGACTTCCTCCGGGTTTAGACACTTCGTTATTGCAGTAAAAGAACCGTCACTTGCATAAAGAGTAAAAATTCTCCCTACGGTTTGGTCTACAGTTAAAATGAAATCCAGTTAGCTTCACTACCATATATACTGACCTTTCTGAACGAAATGAGAAATTGAGAGATTCAGACTTATTGTTCATTGAAACCGGTGGTTGTTTGGAAGGTTACTGAAGGGACAATATTTTCACAAACAATCGTGACAAAATGTCACAAAAACAATTATCTGATAAGCCTCGTTATCAAAACTTTAAAATTGTGTATCTAATACGTTTCTACATCCAATTCGTTATTTCTTTTTAAATATCATTTAATATTTTTTTCGATTTCAACTTGGAGTTAAAGTATTTCTTTTTGTGATGGTCATTTTCAGGTGTTTTGTCCACAAACGACTCTAATCGTCGATAAAAAAAGAAACGAGTAGGCGTGAGTTCATGTTGAATGATCTACATCCGGTTGATGTAGGCAACGGAATACATACCTATCAGGAGACCTAAGGATAAAGTACCCATTTTGTGGGTCAAACTGTCTCGTAGGACGAACCCATAGACATTGTTCACTGAAATAAAGTAAATTAGAATCTAGATTTAATTAATCACCCCGGTCTTTTCAAATTTTCAAATACGACGTTGTGAGGAATCCGAGATAATGTATTTGTATATAGTGTTGTTCACCTAGTCCTAGGTACGTTGAGCTGAGGCAGCAGTGATCCTGGCTAGTCGAAGACAAATGGTTGTGTGATATATGTCCTCCAGTGATTTTCCTGTTGCTATCCAATATGAGAAAATACACAAAAAGAATGAAATTCTCGGAAACGGTAAGTACTTCATTGAATTTATTCTGGTTAAGCATCAAACGAATACCATGTATTTATTTTCTTAAAGAGGTTTAAAGTTTGTTAGTCGGAAACGTAAAAGATATTTCAGTTTAAATCACTGCTTTTTTGACACAGTAATGAACCTATAAGACATTTAGATACAGTTGAGACCATCCCCTTTACATGTAAATCGTGTTAGGCCCAGTCGTACAACCTGTATTGGTTGATAATATGTACACAGAGTTTTGTTATGAACGTTGTTAATGGAACATTTTTTCGGAAGCCTAAAACATCTTTGTTATAGAAATAGAAAAGTGTCAGAGAACGTCTCCGCTGGTTATTCTATCTGTATCGTTAGTAATTGTTCATTGTGTCTTAATGTACGGGTTTCAGAACTGATACAGTAAGTCTGAGTGTACATGTTTAGACCTGGCCAGTCCTATTGTACATGTTTAGGCCTGGCCAGTTTCAGAGCTGACACAGTCAGTCTATTTGTACGTGTTTAGGCCTGGCCAGTTTCAGAACTGACACGGCCAGTCCTAGTGTACGTGTTTAGGCCTGGCCTGTTTCAGAACTGACACAGTAAGTCCTATTGTACGTGTTAAGGCCTGGCCAGTTTCAGAACTGACACAGTCAGTCTATTTATACATGTTTAGGCCTGGCCAGTTTCAGAACTGACACAGTCAGTCCTGTAATACGTGTTTAGGCCTGGCCAGTTTCAGAACTGACACGGCCAGTCCTAGTGTACGTGTTTAGGCCTGGCCAGTTTCAGAACTGACACGGCCAGTCCTAGTGTACGGGTTTAGGCCTGGCCAGTTTCAGAACTGACACAGCCAGTCCGAGTGTACGTGTTTAAGCATGGCCAGTTTCAGAACTGACACAGCCAATCCTATTGTACGGGTTTAGGCCTGACCAGTTTCAGAACTGACACGGCCAGTCCTAGTGTACGTGTTTAGGCCTGGCCAGTTTCAGAACTGACACAGTCAGTCTATTTGTGCGTGTTTAGGCCTGGCCAGTTTCAGAACTGACACGGCCAGTCCTAGTGTACGTGTTTAGGCCTGACCAGTTTCAGAACTGACACAGTCAGTCTATTTGTACGTGTTTAGGCCTGGCCAGTTTCAGAACTGACACAGCCAGTCCTATTGTACGTGTTTAGGCCTGACCAGTTTCAGAACTGACAAAGCCAGTCCTATTGTACGGGTTTAGGCCTGACCAGTTTCAGAATTGACACGGCCAGTCCTAGTGTACGTGTTTAGGCCAGGCCAGTTTCAGAACTGGCCAGTTTCAGAACTGACACAGCCAATCCTATTGAACGTGTTTAGGCCAGGCCAGTTTCAGAACTGACACAGCCAGTCCTATCGTACAGGTTTAGGCCTGACCAGTTTCAGAACTGACAAAGCCAGTCCTATTGTACGGGTTTAGGCCTGACCAGTTTCAGAACTGACACGGCCAGTCCTAGTGTACGTGTTTAGGCCTGGCCAGTTTCAGAACTGACACAGCCAATCCTATTGAACGTGTTTAGGCCAGGCCAGTTTCAGAACTGACACGGCCAGTCCTAGTGTACGTGTTTAGGCCTGGCCAGTTTCAGAACTGACACGGCCAGTCCTAGTGTACGGGTTTAGGCCTGGCCAGTTTCAGAACTGACACAGC
>NW_026782764.1:330000-365000 GCF_031769215.1 Ylistrum balloti | reverse complement strand
GGTAGTGGTAGTAGTAGTAGTAGTAGTAGTAGTAGTAGTAGTAGTAGTAGTAGTGGTAGTAGTAGTAGTAGTAGTAGTAGTAGTAGTAGTAGTAGTAGTAGTAGTAGTGGTGTAGTAGTAGTAGTAGTAGTAGTAGTAGTAGTAGTGGTAGTAGTAGTAGTAGTAGTAGTAGTAGTAGTAGTAGTAGTAGTAGTAGTAGTGGTGGTAGTGGTAGTAGTAGTAGTAGTAGTAGTAGTAGTAGTAGTAGTAGTAGTAGTAGTAGTAGTAGTGGTGGTGGTAGTAGTAGTAGTAGTAGTAGTAGTAGTAGTAGTAGTAGTAGTAGTAGTAGTAGTAGTAGTAGTAGTAGTAGTAGTAGTAGTAGTAGTAGTAGTAGTAGTAGTAGTAGTAGTAGTAGTAGTAGTAGTAGTAGTAGTAGTAGTAGTAGTAGTAGTAGTAGTAGTAGTAGTAGTAGTAGTAGTAGTAGTAGTAGTAGTAGTAGTAGTAGTAGTAGTAGTAGTAGTAGTAGTAGTAGTAGTAGTAGTAGTAGTAGTAGTAGTAGTAGTAGTAGTAGTAGTAGTAGTAGTAGTAGTAGTAGTAGTAGTAGTAGTAGTAGTAGTAGTAGTAGTAGTAGTAGTAGTAGTAGTAGTAGTAGTAGTAGTAGTAGTAGTAGTAGTAGTAGTAGTAGTAGTAGTAGTAGTAGTAGTAGTAGTAGTAGTAGTAGTAGTAGTAGTAGTAGTAGTAGTAGTAGTAGTAGTAGTAGTAGTAGTAGTAGTAGTAGTAGTAGTAGTAGTAGTAGTAGTAGTAGTAGTAGTAGTAGTAGTAGTAGTAGTAGTAGTAGTAGTAGTAGTAGTAGTAGTAGTAGTAGTAGTAGTAGTAGTAGTAGTAGTAGTAGTAGTAGTAGTAGTAGTAGTAGTAGTAGTAGTAGTAGTAGTAGTAGTAGTAGTAGTAGTAGTAGTAGTAGTAGTAGTAGTAGTAGTAGTAGTAGTAGTAGTAGTAGTAGTAGTAGTAGTAGTAGTAGTAGTAGTAGTAGTAGTAGTAGTAGTAGTAGTAGTAGTAGTAGTAGTAGTAGTAGTAGTAGTAGTAGTAGTAGTAGTAGTAGTAGTGGTAGTAGTAGTAGTAGTAGTAGTAGTAGTAGTAGTAGTAGTAGTAGTAGTAGTAGTAGTAGTAGTAGTAGTAGTAGTAGTAGTAGTAGTAGGTAGTAGTAGTAGTAGTAGTAGTAGTAGTAGTAGTAGTAGTAGTAGTAGTAGTAGTAGTAGTAGTAGTAGTAGTAGTAGTAGTAGTAGTAGTAGTAGTAGTAGTAGTAGTGGTAGTAGTAGTAGTAGTAGTAGTGGTAGTGGTAGTAGTAGTAGTAGTAGTGGTGGTGGTGGTGGTAGTAGTAGTAGTAGTAGTAGTAGTAGTAGTAGTAGTAGTAGTAGTAGTAGTAGTAGTAGTGGTAGTGGTAGTAGTAGTAGTAGTAGTAGTAGTAGTAGTAGTAGTGGTAGTGGTGGTGGTGGTAGTAGTAGTAGTAGTAGTAGTAGTAGTAGTAGTAGTAGTAGTAGTAGTAGTAGTGGTGGTAGTGGTAGTAGTAGTAGTAGTGGTAGTAGTAGTGGTAGTTGTAGTAGTAGTGGTGGTGGTGGTTGTGGTAGTAGTAGTAGTAGTAGTAGTAGTAGTAGTAGTAGTAGTAGTGGTGGTGGTGGTTGTGGTAGTAGTAGTAGTAGTAGTAGTAGTAGTAGTGGTAGCAGCAGCAGCAGCAGCAGTAGCAGTAGTAGTAGTAGTAGTAGTAGTAGTAATTACAATAGTAGGAATGACTATTACATTATTTAAACAGTTCAGAATGTATCAGCTGTAAAGGAAAACACTCCTCATTTCACCCTCAAAATTTCACGATTTCACATTCACACAAGTTTTCAGCCTGATATCGTCAGTTGCACTTTAGACGAAGATTTAAATATGTGTGTTTGTTTTCAAAACGGTGGCCATATTAGATGCCAGACCGATCTGAAAAATAACAACGGTTGGTTAGGACTATCTAAGGATGATTTCAGACAATAATTTTCAGCTGAATCACGGTAGTGGAACTTCCGAAAAAGCTTAAAATGCAAAAAGGTTTCACCACGGCGCACAATGACGAACAAAACATGATGGCTTTATAACAATGATATCGGTTAGACTCACATAAACATTTAATCACCATCTTCAAACTAATCCATAATATCCTTCATGGAAACGTGTCTTACAATTTATTAACATCTGATACAAACGAATAAACATTTAATCACCATCTTCAAACTAATCCATAATATCCTTCATGGAAACGTGTCTTACAATTTATTAACATCTGATACAAACGAAAGGTCACAGGTTTAAATTCTACAAATGTCGGTGTAACACAGAGCTAAGGCAGAACGCTGTTAGTTTAGAGTCGTTCATATCAGGAATCATTTGTAAACGCAAATACAGTTAGATAATTTGAACATTTGCTTGATAAACACTACCCAGAATTCGTCTATGAATATTAGAATTATAACGTATTATTAATTAATTGATATTATATACATTGATATTTTAATGTATCTATTTGATATGGACAGGGAGGCTTTCATGTCCATAGTTTTGCTATCACGTGACCTAAAACAGTGGTACCCAGTATGATACGTGAAGTGAACACGATGATAATTTGAGATTCATGGCTCGACATTTTTAACAAAAGCATTATTGATTTGTCATGAATTCAGTTATCAAAGTAAGAATTTCCCGATCGGTATTGTCTAAAAGCAGGACCAACGAGAGATCCGATTGTGATATCGGCTTCCAGTGTTTTTTAATTTGGTCTTAAAATGAAGGTCTTTTATCTTCTTCTTTTTTGGGTTTTTTGTTTTTTTGTTGTTTGTTTGTTTTTTTTATTTGTTATTATTTACAAAATTTCAAAATTCCTCCCGAGAAACTGTGATAATAATCATTAATTATTAAATACATGATGGTCGCCTGTCGGCCATTTTTCTTATCTGTCCCAAAATTTAAGGCCACAAAAATAATTGTTTAATGACAGACAAAACCACGGACCAATGGCGATTTCCACACCGTCCTTCGTCTAAAGCTCATGAAAGTTCATTACTAATTCAAATGTTCCGACATATATTCACATTATTGTTATTTTTCATACCTGTGTTGATACTTACATACAAGTTCTGTATACTTACCATCTATTTTGTTTCTCATCGCGTTCAAAATGTTACGTCTTTCAATATGTGACGTCTCTCAACATGTCGCATCTCTCAACATGTTTCATCACTAGACATGTCATATCTCTCTACATGTCCTATCTCTCAACATGTTACATCTCTCAATATGTTTCATCTCTAGACACATCACATCTCTCAACACGTTACGTCTCTCAACATGATTCATCTCTAGACATGTCATATCTCTAGACACATCACATCTCTCAACATGTTACATCTCTCAGTATGTTAGGTCTCTCAACATGTTAGGTCTCTCAATATGTTAGGTCTCTCAACATGTTAGATCTCTCAATATGTTAGGTCTCTCAATATGTTTCATCTCTCAATATGTTAGGTCTCTCAATATGTTTCATCTCTAGACATGTCACATCTCTCGACATGTTACGTCTCTCTATATATTACGTTTCTCAATGTTTCATCTCTCAATATGTTTCATCTCTCAATATGTTTTCAAAGTTACGTCTAGAGGTGTGTTACTTCTCCTAATATGTTAAGTCATTCAACAGGTTACGTCTCTCTATAGGTACCGACTCTCAGCCTGTAACGCCATATAACGTCTATCAATATGTTACGTCTCACAAAATATTACGTCTCTCAACATATGCCTTTCAATATGTTACGTCGTTCCTGTTTCACGTCCTGGTGTTTGAAAGAAGAATTATTGGAAAAAGTCCTCTTGTTCGCGTTGTCTTTAAAACAAACAGAATTGACCAAGCAAGTCCGAAAAGTTTTTGTTTCGTCCGGATTGTACCAAAATTGACCTACCAAACATCTTATATTCATGGCAATGCCAGGTTACCGCAAAACTGATCAAGCTAGTCTGGACGTTCTAATTTTGGCCGGCCGTATTTCATCAGAAATGACCAATCAAATTCCAGTGTTTATGACAAGGCCGGATTGTACCAGAATTGACCAAGTGTAACCCTGGTAAAATACTAGCCGCAATATACCATTCGGCTAGAGAGAACTTCTCTTTAGCTCGATTGGTTGAGCGTCAGACTAGTAAGCCAGGGGTCCCGGGTTCGATTCCTAGCGGAGGCATTGACATGAAAAATGACCTGTTACACAAGCAAACTCCATCTTCGATACTTCAGGGTTATGCTCACTTATATAGTTCTCTGCACCCACGGAGCATTTCATGGCAATATCGATGGTTCCTGGAAGACTAGATTGGTCCTTTGGTGTACATCAAACGTATCTTAAAGTTGGCTGATGTTCTTTTGTAATATTCAAAGGAGCGTGAACAGTCTTTGATTAGACAGTTCTGTTTTCCTGAAACCCATTCTAGACCAACCAAATTTCTTCTCTCGTGTCTTCATTTTGCCTTCAAATATTCCAGTAGAGCAGATCGGAAATGATCGTAACCCCTGGGTAAACCCTTGTTTGTGATCAGACTTTATTCTTACCAGAGCTGACCAAGCAACCCTCACTAATGTCCTTATGTTCGTGTTAGGCCGAAATCTTCCAGAACCGACCAAGTGTTCAGACTGGACTATACCTCGACTGACCAAGCAAGTCGTAATGTTTGTGTTTAGGCCGAATTCTTCCGGAACTGACCACAAACAAGTCCTGATGTACCTGGTTTAGGGCGCATCGTCCGAAAGCTGGTTCTGCTGGATTTCACCACATAAATTTAATTATCTTTCTTTACGTGGATAATACAGTCTACGTAATGCAATTTATTCGACTAAAAAACAAATGCAATTAAGTAGCTGATGCCAACCAGAAGAGGTGTGCGACGTATACTTACGAACTCTCAATTACTTACCTAAAACTTTTGAAGTTAATTTTGATGTAAAAATTTGAGTTAAAAAATCGCAAAGAAGTGAAAGTTAAAGGAATCAGTAATGTGTTACCATAAAATAATATAGGAGGGCTTTGGGGTGAATGCCCCGGTTTCTCAAAGGTTAAAGTCTATTAACGGTTAGTGTTTTTTTTATTATTATTAAAAAAAACAAGAGCGTTAAAGGCTAAATCGACACTCAGAATAGCTCATTTCGGCCTTTCACACAAAAAACAAACAAACTATAAATAAAGCTATGAAATTATCTTTTTTTTTTGCAATTTTGTTTAAATTCATATGTGAAAATATTCACTAACCGTTGGTTATCTCTAACCAGTCTAATTTTTTAAACACGGAAAAACATTTTGGAATCGTATTATCACAGCTATGTATAATGTACTTATAGATCAGATAACACAATATCAAATTATATAATGAACTCACAATATGTCGATTTCTGTCATTCAAGCCAGTTGCTATGGCCATACTATGACGAGAAAGACATTATTATAATATCACGCGTACTGTCTGTAAACAAACCTGGAACACACGGTTTTATTTTGGAGTAGTTTCCCTTCACCTTACACTCCGTGTACTCAAGCTTGGTATTTCTAAATATAGAAATGCCCTTACCGCTTCACTCACCTCGGATCAACACTCCGCCAATGTCACGTTTTGCGTATATTGTGGGTCACGTTTCAAATAATAAACGAAGTAGTCCGTGTTGTTATTTTAGATTTTCAGATATTTACAGGTATATATAATAATAAAATATATGTAGCATGAGAAAAGGTATTTCTCGGTATCAGTTTAACTGATATTCGGTATCTAAAAGGAGGGAAATTAGCCACCGCTTCACAGGCTGGAAACTGGATTGCACAGGATCCAGACACATAATATTGACTAATGTATCGTAAACTACTAGGGATATATATACCATTATTTTGAATACCTATAAATGCAATATTATGCAGATCCTGTGTTCTTGTCGATATGTGCACGTGTTTGGTTTAGCTGTACAGGTGAACAAGCAAGAGAGAAACGACCAGCTCTGATATATAACAAGAAATAGCAACAATGTCTGTTGCTTTAAGATACGATATTACTTTTGGATTTAAAGGATTTTGCTTCCATTGTTGACAAATTCTGACTGGGATATTTTTAATTATTTATTGTGTGTAGCAGAAAACACCATGTCGGAGTATAACTGGGTAAGCACATATATGTATATATATATATAAACAGTTTTAGTAATAATAATGGTATATTTTATTTATCTATAAAAAATAAATATATAAATATGCGATTGAAAATACGATAACTTTTTGTTTCATGTTCTGACAAATATCACATCCACCAATACCTAAACACCACTACCCAACTCCATCCTTTAATTCTACCCTATTCTACCACTACAACTACTTTCTACTCTGCCATTATTCCAACTCCACTCTACCATAACCGCAACTCTACTCTCAGTGACTTAAACATACACTCAAAACAGTAATTATTGTTAACAAAAAAATATTACCGCATTTTGTCATTTCTGTTGAATGAAATGTGTTGGTGTAAATAGAAAAGATATTTCAGATTAGCTAATACCAGACAGCTTCAGGGGTGCTTTGCCCCTTGGCCCCGACAGCTTCAGGGGTGCTTTGCCCCTGGGCCCCGACAGCTTCAGGGGTGCTTCGCTCCCGGGCCCAGACAGCTTCAGGAGTGATTCGCCCCTGGGCCCCGACAGCTTCAGGGGTGCTTCGCCCCTGGGCCCCGACAGCTTCAGTGGTGCTTCACTTCCGGCCCAAACAGCTTCAGGAGTGCTTCGCCCCTGGGCCCCGACAGCTTCAGGGGTGCTTCGCCCCTGGGCCCGGACAGATTCAGGGGTGCTTCGCCCCTGGGCCCTGACAGCTTCAGGGGTGCTTCGCTCCCGGGCCCAGACAGCTTCAGGGGTGCTTCGCCCCTGGGCCCGGACAGATTCAGGGGTGCTTCGCCCCTGGGCCCTGACAGCTTCAGGGGTGCTTCGCTCCCGGGCCCAGACAGCTTCAGGGGTGCTTCGCTCCCTGGCCCAGACAGCTTCAGGAGTGCTTCGCCCCTTGGCCCCGACAGCTTCAGGGGTGCTTCCCTTCCGGGCCCAAACAGATTCAGGAGTGCTTCGCCCCTGGGCCCCGACAGCTTCAGAGGTGCTTCGCTCCCGGGCCCCGACAGCTTCAGGGCTGCTTCGCCCCCGGGCCCCGACAGCTTCAGGGGTGCTTCGCCCCTGGGCCCCGACAGCTTCAGGGGTGCTTCCCTTCCGGGCCCAAACAGATTCAGGAGTGCTTCGCCCCTGGGCCCCGACAGCTTCAGGGGTGCTTCGCCCCCGGGCCCCGACAGCTTCAGGGGTGCTTCGCCCCCAGGCCCAGACAGCTTCAGGAGTGCTTCGCCCCCGGGCCCCGACAGCTTCAGGGGTGCTTCGCCCCCGGGCCCCGACAGCTTCAGGGGTGCTTCGCCCCCGGGCCCCGACAGCTTCAGGGGTGCTTCGCCCCCGGGCCCCGACAGCTTCAGGGGTGCTTCGCTCCCGACAGCTTCAGGGGTGCTTCGCCCCCGGGCCCCGACAGCTTCAGGGGTGCTTCGCCCCCGGGCCCAGACAGCTGCAGGAGTGCTTCGCCCCCGGGCCTCGACAGCTTCAGGGGTGCTTCGCCCCTGGGCCCCGACAGCTTCAGGGGTGCTTCGCTCCCGACAGCTTCAGGGGTGCTTCGCTCCCGGGCCCAGACAGCTTCAGGAGTGCTTCGCCCCCGGGCCCCGACAGCTTCAGGGGTGCTTTGCCCCTGGGCCCCGACAGCTTCAGGGGTGCTTCACTTCCGGGCCCAAACAGCTTCAGGAGTGCTTCGCCCCTGGGCCCCGACAGCTTCAGGGGTGCTTCGCCCCTGGGCCCCGACAGCTTCAGGAGTGCTTCGCCCCTGGGCCCCGACAGCTTCAGGGGTGCTTCCCTTCCGGGCCCCGACAGCTTCAGGGGTGCTTCGCCCCTGGGCCCAGGAGTGCTTCGCCCCTGGGCCCCGACAGCTTCAGGAGTGCTTCGCCCCTGGGCCCCGACAGCTTCAGGAGTGCTTCGCCCCTGGGCCCCGACAGCTTCAGGGGTGCTTCGCCCCCGGGCCCCGACAGCTTCAGGGGTGCTTCGCCCCTGGGCCCCGACAGCTTCAGGGGTGCTTCACTTCCGGGCCCAAACAGCTTCAGGAGTGCTGCGCCCCTGGGCCCCGACAGCTTCAGGAGTGCTTCGCCCCTGGGCCCCGACAGCTTCAGGGGTGCTTCCCTTCCGGGCCCCGACAGCTTCAGGGGTGCTTCCCTTCCGGGCCCCGACAGCTTCAGGGGTGCTTCGCCCCTGGGCCCGGACAGCTTCAGGGGTGCTTCGCCCCTGGGCCCCGACAGCTTCAGGAGTGCTTCGCCCCTGGGCCCCGACAGCTTCAGGGGTGCTTCACTTCCGGGCCCAGACAGCTTCAGGAGTGCTTCGCCCCTGGGCCCCGACAGCTTCAGGGGTGCTTCGCCCCTGGGCCCCGACAGCTTCAGGGGTGCTTCGCCCCTGGGCCCCGACAGCTTCAGGGGTGCTTCACTTCCGGGCCCAAACAGCTTCAGGAGTGCTTCGCCCCTGGGCCCCGCCAGCTTCAGGGGTGCTTTGCCCCTGGGCCCCAACAGCTTCAGGGGTGCTTTGCCCCTGGGCTCCGACAGCTTCAGGAGTGCTTCGCCCCTGGGCCTTCTCTTGAAAGCATACACTCCTAAAAAAAGTTTGCTATGCAACTGATTCTACCACTAACCCTACTGCATTCTACCACTATCCCTACTGCATTCTACCACTATCCCTACTACATTCTACTACTAACCCTACTACGTTCTACCACTATCCCTACTACGTTCTACTACTAACCCTACTATGTTCTACCACTACTACCACTAACCCTACTATGTTCTACCACTAACCCTACTACCTTCTACCACTATCCCTACTACGTTCTACCACTAACCCTACTACGTTCTACCACTAACCCGTCTAGGTTCTACCACTATCCCTACTACGTTCTACCACTATTCCTACTACATTCTATCACTAACCCTACTACGTTCTACCACTAACCCGTCTAGGTTCTACCACTATCCCTCCTACGTTCTACCACTATCCCTTCTAAGTTCTACCATTATCCCTACTACGTTCTACCACTAACCCTACTACGTTCTACCACTAACCCTACTACGTTCTACCACTATCCCTACTACGTTCTACCACTAACCCTACTACGTTCTACCACTAACCCTACTACGTTCTACCACTAACCCTACTACGTTCTACCACTATCCCTACTACGTTCTACCACTAACCCTACTACGTTCTACCACTAACCCTACTACGTTCTACCACTATCCCTACTACGTTCTACCACTTTTCCTACTACGTTCTACCACTAACCCTACTACGTTCTACCACTAACCCTACTATGTTCTACCACTAACCCTACTACGTTCAACCACTAACCCTCCTACGTTCTACCACTATCCCTACTACGTTCTACCACTAACCCTCCTACGTTCTACCACTATCCCTTCTAAGTTCTACCATTATCCCTACTACGTTCTACTACTAACCCTACTACGTTCTACCACTAACCCTACTACGTTCTACCACTATCCCTACTACGTTCTACCACTAACCCTACTACGTTCTACCACTAACCCTACTACGTTCTACCACTATCCCTACTACGTTCTACCACTATCCCTACTACGTTCTACCACTAACCCTACTACGTTCTACCACTAACCCTACTATGTTCTACCACTAACCCTACTACGTTCAACCACTAACCCTCCTACGTTCTACCACTATCCCTACTACGTTCTACCACTAACCCTCCTACGTTCTACCACTATCCCTACTACGTTCTACCACTAACCCTACTACGTTCTACCACTAACCCTACTACGTTCTACCACTAACCCTCCTACGTTCTACCACTATCCCTACTACGTTCTACCACTAACCCTACTACGTTCTACCACTAACCCTACTACGTTCTACCACTAACCCTACTACGTTCTTCCACTAACCCTACTACGTTCTACCACTATCCCTACTATGTTCTACCACTATCCCTATTTCAATGTATCAATATCCCCACTTCTCTTTATCTCTACTTTTATGCAACTCTACAACTACCCCACCCGATTATACCACTATCCAAAATACAATATATCACTATTTCAACTCTACCACTATCCCTACTCCAGTTTACCACTAACCTCTAACCTTCTCTCAACTCTACCTTTAACACTAATCTACTTCACCACTACTCCACTAAACCATTTCCACAACTCTACTCTATCAATACCCCAACTCCATTTTACCACAACCCTACTCCACTCCACCAATACCCCTACTCTACCACGACCTCAACTCCACTTCACCACTACCCTACTACAATCCACCACTACTCCAACTATATGTTATAACTACCCCTACTCCACTTTATCATTACCCTACTTCATTTTACCACGACCCAAACTCTACTTACCACTACCCATTCTACCATTACCCCTAATCTACCACTATATCACTCTACTTATACTCCTATTTCACTCTACCACTGCCTCTAATTTACACTACCATAAACCCCAGTCCATCCTAATATTAACTCAAGTTCACTCAAGGGCTAATCCAATATACTGTTACCCACATTCCACTCCAACAATACCCACAGACTATTCCACTCTACAACACATATACCCACAATCTAATTTGTCAGTCACATATACCCACACACTAATTGTCACATATACCCACACAATAATTGTCACATATACCCACACACTAATTGTCACATATACCCACACAATAATTGTCACATATACCCCCACACTAATTGTCACATATACCCACACACTAATTGTCACATATACCCACACACTAATTGTCACATATACCCACACACTAATTGTCACAGATACCCACACACTAATTGTCACAGATACCCACACACTAATTGTCACAGATACCCACACACTAATTGTCACAGATACCCACACACTAATTGTCACAGATACCCACACACTAATTGTCACATATACCCACACGCTAATTGTCACATATACCCACACACTCATTGTCACATATACCCACACACTGACATGTCACATAACTGCACACACTAAATTTTCACATATACCATCACAGATATATGTCACATACAAAAACACACCAATATATTACATATGCCCTGACAGTGATATATATCACATATCCACACATACAATGTGTTACATATACCAACACACTAATTTGTAACATACACCCACACACTGATATGTCACATAAATGCACACACTTATGTCATGTATCCAACTACCTTCTCCTCATATAGACCCACACACAAATATGTCACATTTAGCTACACAGTTATCACAACTATTTACATGTGTCCCCTCATAACAACACTACATCATAGCCCCTACATAACAACACTACATCATAGCCCCTCAATATCAACACTACATCATAGCCCCTTCATAACAACACTACATCATAGCCCCTTCATAACAACACTACATCATAGCCCCTTCATAACAACACTAAATTATAGCCCCTTCATAACAACACTTAACATGAGCCCCTTCATATCAACACTACATCATAGCCCCTTCATATCAACACTATATCATAGACCCTTCATATCAACACTACATCATAGCCCCTACATAACAACACTACATCATAGTACCTTCATAGCAACACTAAACATGTGTTCCTTCATAACAACACTACTCCATAGACCCTTCATAACAATACTACATCATAGTCCCTTCATAACAACACAACATCATAGCCCCTTCATAACAACACTACTCCATAGCCCCTTCATAACAACACTACATCATAGCCCCTACATAACAACACTACATCATAGCCCCTTTATAACAACACTACATCATAGCCCCTTCATAACAACACTACATCATAGTCCCTTCATAACAACACTATATCATAGCCCCTTCATAACAACACTAAACATGTGTTCCTTCATAACAACACTACTCCATAGACCTTTCATAACAATACTACATCATAGCCCCTTCATAACAACACTACTCCATAGCCCCTTCATAACAACACTATATCATAGCCCCTTCATAACAACACTACTCCATAGCCCCTTCATAACAACACTACTCCATAGCCCCTTCATAACAACACTATATCATAGCCCCTTCATAACAACACTACTCCATAGCCCCTTCATAACAACACTACTCCATAGCCCCTTCATAACGACACTACATCATAGCCCCTACATAACAACACTACATCATAGTACCTTCATAGCAACACTAAACATGTGCCCCTTCATAACAACATTACTCCATAGCCCCTTCATAACAACAATAAACACTTGTCCATTCATAACAACACTACATCATAGTCCCTTCATAACAACACTACTCCAGAGTCCCTTCATAACAACACTAAACATGTGCCCCTTCATAACAACACTACTCCAAAGCCCCTTCATAACAACACTAAACATGTGCCCCTTCATAACAACACTACTCCATAGCCCCTTCATAACAACACTAAACACTTGTCCATTCATAACAACACTACATCATAGTCCCTTCATAACAACACTACTCCAGAGTCCCTTCATAACAACACTAAACATGTGCCCCTTCATAACAACACTAAACACTTGTCCATTCATAACAACACTACATCATAGTCCCTTCATAACAACACTACATCATAGTCCCTTCATAACAACACTACATCTTAGCCCTTTCATATCAACACTACATCATAGTCCCTCCATAACAACACTAAACACTTGTCCATTCATAACAACACTACATCATAGTCCCTCCATAACAACACTAAACACTTGTCCATTCATAACAACACTACATCATAGTCCCTTCATAACAACACTACATCATAGCCCCTTCATAACAACACTACATCATAGTCCCTTCATAACAACACTAAACATGTGTTCCTTCATAACAACATTAAACATGTGACCCTTCCAAACAACACTAAACATGTGTCCCTTCATAACAAAACTAAACATGTGTCCCTTCATAACAACACTAAACACATGTCCATTCATAACAACACTACATCAGAGTCCCTTCATAACAACACTAAACACGTGTCCCTTCAGAACAATACTAAACATGTGTCCCTTCATAATAACACTACATCATAGTCCTTTCATAACAATACTAATTATAGCCCCTTCATAACAACACTACTCCATAGTCCCTTCATAACAACACTACATCATAGTCCCTTCATAACGACACTACATCTTAGCCCTTTCATATCAACACTACATCATAGTCCCTTCATAACAAGACTAAACACTTGTCCATTCATAACAACACTACATCATAGTCCCTTCATAACAACACTAAACATGTGTTCCTTCATAATGACACTACATCTTAGCCCTTTCATATCAACACTACATCATAGTCCCTTCATAACAAGACTAAACACTTGTCCATTCATAACAACACTACATCATAGTCCCTTCATAACAAGACTAAACACTTGTCCATTCATAACAACACTACATCATAGTCCCTTCATAACAGCACTACATCATAGCCCAGTTATAACAACACTACATCATAGCCCCTTCATAACAACACTACATCATAGCCCAATTGTAACAACACTACATCATAGCCCCTTCATAACAACACTACATCATAGCCCAATTGTAACAACACTACATCATAGCCCCTACATAACAACACTACATCATAGCCCCTTTATAACAACACTACATCATAGCCCCTTCATAGCAACACTACATCATAGCCCCTTCATAACAACACTGAACATGTGTCCCTTCAAAACAACACTAAATCATAGCCCAGTTATAACAACACTACATCATAGCCCCTTCATAACAACACTACATCATAGCCCAATTGTAACAACACTACATCATAGCTCCTTCATAACAACACTACATCATAGCCCCTTCATAACAACACTACATCATAGCCCCTTCATAACAACACTAAATCATAGCCCCTTCATAACAACACTACATCATAGCCCCTTCATAACAACACTAAATCATAGCCCCTTCATAACAACACTACATCATAGCCCCTTCATAACAACACTACATCATAGCCCCTTCATAACAACACTAAATCATAGCCCCTTCATAACAACACTGAACATGTGTCCCTTCAAAACAACACTACATCATAGCCCCTTCATAACAACACTACATCATAGCCCCTTCATAACAACCCTACATGTGTCCCTTCATAGCAACACCATATCATTGCCCCTACATAACAAAACTACATCATAGCCCCTACATAACAACACTACATCATAGCCCCTTCATAACAACACTAAATCATAGCCCCTTCCTAACAACACTACATCATAGCCCCTTCATAACAACACTACATCATAGTACCTTCATAACAACACTAAATCATAGCCCCTTCCTAACAACACTACATCATAGCCCCTTCATAACAACACTACATCAGAGCCCCTTCATAACAACACTACATCATAGCCCCTTTATAACAACACTACATCATAGCCCCTTCCTAACAACACTACATCATAGCCCCTACATAACAACACTACATCATAGCCCTTTCGTTACAACAGTAAATAATAACCGTTCTACCGGGCTTTCTTAATAAATAAACTAGAACTAATTTAGTTAACATTGCTATAGTGGTTACAACTAAGGCTCCAAATTTGATTTTCTTAGGAGTTGAAATTCGGAAATAGGAGCGCTCCAGCGAGGTATAAAGTACAGGTGTACCAGGACTGTCCCGTGACATTGCGTTCCATTTATATACACGCATACACTAAACTTGACCTAGACAATTCCAGTTGGTTGCTCTGACCCAGATACCGATTTTAGCAAACGCGCATTGAGCCGTCGAGTGCCGTCGCCTAGAGGTCAGCTCGTATGTAGTGCGTCTGACAGTATATCACATCACGTTTTCTATGCTCACGTTTATCGCTGCGACACGTGAGGAAGCGGTGAGCTAGAGCTACCGTAGCTTACACACGTTTCTGGATTGTCACGTTTCAACAGTGTCGAACTTATGCAAAGTATATTATCGTATTTTGTTTTTCTCGACTGCACACACTCCTAATTGAAAAATATATACAAATGTATTTGTAGAATGGCCTGCTTAGACTGTATAGTCACAAAAACACCTCTTTTACACTGTCATTCTAAACCACTGCTGGAAATGTAGGACACGGTTCTCCCTAGCAAACGAAGACACACTATGTGAATCATACGATCATTTAGAGAATGTCACAATCAATACACTAATTGCTTTTTCGTCGATCTAGTTAATCCAGACATTTTTATGTCTGAGCGTATCCCCTAGTTTTGTGACAGTTAATAACTAACTTTCCACCCAAAAATATCAAATATGCATTACATAATAGCTAACAGATGAAAAACCCCGTTTTCGGACACATAGACAGTCGACGTAAAACCCGTTAAATAAATAGATAAGTAATGAAATAAGAGACCTGGATACCTACGTCATCCTTGATATAAGTGGCGAGATGTGTGTGTGTGTGAAGGAAGTTCTTCACATAGATATAATTAAGAAACACACGTAAATGAAACGCGTCATGTTAAAATTTCGTTTACACAATTTAAAAAAAAAAATGAAAAATTATTCCTTAAGGTTACATTTTGAAGGTATTATTTTTTTCTTTTTCTTTATTTACCGGCTCCCTAAAACAATTATCGTCGTTAATTAGACGTTATAGCCAGTGAGGGCTCATCCTTACAGCTGATTCAATAGCGAAGCAGCAGATTCCAGTTTTATGGGAAAGTTTGTCAACAACAGAAGGTGAACAGAAAATAGTTCCACTATTTCGTAATCTTTTCATTGTATTTTTGTGAGATATCTTACATATTTATATTTCCATTCACATATTGGTTTCAGATTTCTATTGAAATAAATTTACAGTTAAAAAATAAACAAACAAACACAATAGAGGATTGACACTATTTTGAGTGTATAGCGGTCCCACTTGCTACGCCAGGCTTAAGGATACTCATCGGAAATGTAAATGTTGAAATTTAAACATTTCAAAACCAATTCACTTCAGGAAGACGTCTCTACATTTCGTCATAACTGAACATAAAAATGACTGTAGCCTAACAGCTGACTGAACTCGATAGAAAAAAATACGCCATACAACTTTTTTTCAATATCAAAACGTGAAAAGATACTGATCTTGAGATTGTAGCATCTTGGGATGAAGAGCTTTCAAGTATGTTCAAATGAATAATCTTGACCCACTTTCAGAGTCACAGGGGTCAATTATGTAGGTGCTGGGACTGTGGTATATGCTGGGGTGAAGAGCTAAGTTCCCACAATAATACCTCTAACTAGATTTGGTCAAAATAAAAGGACTTTAAAAAATTCCTCTATATTTCATACATTGGACTTAACCTATCTGTCCTCATGGGGATTGGACTCGCTGTTTATTTAAAATTGAGTCCCCTCCACCCAAGAATTTCTCTGACCAAATTTGTACAAACACCTGTCACTTTTCTTGCACGTCTTCTCTGCAGGCCCTATGGACTATTATAGACCCTGCGTTAATATGCCCGATCACTGATGCTCCATGTGCTTACAGATAAAAGACACATAGCAAAGATGAAACAAACACGGAAATCTTAAAATCAGGCCATACTATATAATAAAACAGTTATAGATTTTCGGCCAAGAGGATATGACCTTTCGAAAGTCGACAAATCCTCGTATTAAAAACAATTGTTTATTTGTCACCAGTGAATCATATTTCTTTATAAAAATATCCCCAATATAATATATTAATAAGTGATGTGTGAGTCGAAAGTTTGTGAAAGGTCAAATTCCCGAGGTTAAAGATTTATATATATATATATATTATCACTTCAGGACAGTCAAGGCTTCACCACAGACGGAGAAAACATGGATCAAATGGAACAAAAGTCCAGTCTGTTTCAAAACTTGAAATTGAAGAAACACAGACTTAATCGTTACATGTGCAGTGGAGATAGTGTCATGGGATCGGATGGAGTCTTGTCCAGTGTAGAATCGTCAGAGTTTGACCTGACGAGTCAGCACTCTTCAAGTGGCGAGAGTGACAGTGGTTACGGTAGTACCAGAGATCATCGGAGGAAAAGGGTGAAAAGTCAGTACACCCACAAAAGTGACACTAAAACCACTACGTCTGGGAAGGAAGTAAGGAAGGAATGTGACTCAAAGACGAAACAGTTACCGCGGTTAGGTCTAGCATATTATGGTTTGCCGTCAGATGCGATGAACGGACAGAATATGTCCGAAACCGTCAATGGCCAAAGGCACGCAAGCATTGGGTTTATTCCAATATTGACTCAAGTGATGCCTCAATATGCAAATAACGTTACGAGTACCACGACTAAGGAACCACAGGGTGGAAATGAGCAACCAGCAGCAGATGCTGACGAAGTCAAACCTGTAATTCTAACCCAGTTCCCGCCAGCATTCATAATGACATCCAAAGGTCCTGTACCCGTCATCAGCTCCTGTAACCCCGCAGGACTTCCCCAGATCCCGTTGTTGAATATGAACCATTTAAACCCGAAGAAAATGGAGCAGTTAGTTCAAATGATCACACCTGATCAGTTGGCTGGGATGCAAGTATCCCAGGATCAGTGTGCAAATCAGGATCAAACGAACGCTTCAGATGTCCTAGAAGTACAACCGAAAGGTGGCGCTCAGGATTACAGTTTCATTGAACATTATACAAACGGAAAATTTGTATACAAAGGTATTCTGAAAAAGGGGGATGGCCAAACGTCGGCGAATGACCCTGTTCCTATGGCAACGGTGCCACAGGCATGCGCTGATGAAGAAGACGAGGAACAGCTCGTGTGTGCCATCTGTAACGATAGAGCGACCGGTCTTCACTATGGCATCATAACATGTGAAGGGTAAATGGATGTTTAATCTGATGTAAACCTTTTACTGGCTGCCATTTTCTTCTTTTTATTTTGTGACTTGTTCGTCCATGTATGTCCCTTAAGGACATAGGCATGCTTGATTCATACCCTCTACTTCTGTATGACTGTAATGAAACACCATGTAGATGTTTTACACATTTTATCACTGAAGTTTGTCTCAGACTTCTGAGATTAAAACACAAGTCAAAGTAATCTGGTCTTATCTCTGTTCAAACTTCCATTACCGCTGATCTCTCTTTTCAGCCCACACGTAAGCAAAAATGTGAAGTCTAAATGTTTTACGCCTTGAATTAAACGTTTTAAGCCACAATCATCGATATTAAAGTTAGCGTATTGACAGAAGGAATCTAAGATACATGTCTGATTCCACTTTTATTCTACTGATACAGGTGTAAAGGATTTTTCAAGCGAACGGTTCAGAACAAAAGAGTGTACGTCTGTGTCGGCAATGGAAACTGTGAAATCAACAAGCTACAGCGAAATAGATGTCAGTTCTGTCGCTTTCAGAAGTGCCTTCGCATGGGAATGGTCCTAGCAGGTAGCTATTTAATGCTGTTGTTTAAACAAATCCCATCAAGTAATATAGGAAAAGTTAGAAAGTCATTCGAAAACTTTCTACAAATGTTCATGTGTAAAGAAGTTTCGAATGATGAGGTTCACAGAATTTAGACCGAACCATCCCGCCAGACTTGTGTTTTGTCTTGTTACGTTGGCAACCATGCTAACAATAAGACACTTTATCGACTTAAAACAGCTACTGATGTATTTGATATTTAGTTTGTGCTTTATTTAACCGCTTTGTCTGGGTTTAATTTTATTATCGACAGTGTCTTGACAGATTGGAGGAAATCTTTGTAGGATTTTCCGTCTATTTGTTCTTCCCTAGGTGCCAGTAATTGACGTGTCTTTTTATAAGTTTAAGAGAAGAAGGAAGTCAGTTTTATGCAGTGTTTTATATAATTTGTCTTTTCAAGATAGGCCTCTTTGATAGAGGGTTTTTTTTTTTTACAATTGTTGGAAAATGTCTATGTACAGTTAACTCACAACTCTAAGTCTTAAAGCATGCGCTCACAGTTAAAGACTTGTGTAATTTTATCTTCATAATAATTTATACGGACCAAATTCAGGACTTACTGTTGTCTTAACTTGTTGCAGCTGTACGAGAGGACAGAATGCCCGGCGGACGAAATTCAGGGGCTGTGTACAATCTCTACAAGGTATGTAACTACCGGGGATATATCGTGTACTGACATAAAGGGTTCATTGTTGAGTCATATCGGTCCAGTTCGCGCATTACAGATTGTTGATTATAAGCAATCTTTTCTAACCAGGTTAAGAGTTTGATAATACTTTATCTAGTGTGATCCCGTTGACATTTCATCCTGGTTTTATTTTCGCTGAAGACAGAATGATGTTGACTTTGCGGTAGTCCGACTTGTACAAAGTGTACGGTTTGTTTCAGGTAAAATACAAGAAACACAAGAAGAAAGACCAGATGGTGAAACTTTTTAAAGAGCAAGTGGCCAAGATTAAGGTGGATGGTAGTGATGGTAAGATCGAAACAGAGATGATAACAGAGCGGAAAAGAATCTCCGTGCCAATCCGAGTCTCATTCAATAAGCAAGGCATGCCGGAGTTTGTTCAGAAAGAACACGAATCACATGTTAGGCCAGGTGCCTCGTTCTCGCGCAGTTCAAAGTCACAGAACATATTTTTGGAATCATATACCGATAGAACATGTCTACCTCAAGAAAGGGCCATGTCACAGATGACATCACCTATATGTGCATCTCAAACTTCGGATGCAATGTGTAGCTTAAATGGACAAACGCCTTTTACCAGTAGGTATAACGGAAGTGCTCAGAGCGACGTCTCAACTGAGCCGTCAGATGGTAGCCAAGTATCGGCCAATGAAAAACATCGCTTCAATGATCGGGTCGGTGACTGGGACGATCGAGATCGGACTAATGGCCATCCTTTCACGACCAACTCTAAAGAAAATTCCCACCTGCTTAACTTACTAGAATCTAGACTTCCTTTAAAGAAGGAAAGTGTTCCACGAGTAGAATGCTGTACAATGTCATGTGATTCATCGAATAAATTGCTTAACAACATTGTTCAAGATAGGTCGGAACTTCAGTATAACAGAGAGACGGAGCCAGTTTTGTCATATTCTCAGTCTACATGCACGAGGAAGTGCATGAACTCAAATGTCAATAGAACACAAACGGATTATGTTCAGAGAATTAATAACCTTCATCGTTTGATGAAAGCCGAGACTATGTGTGAAAAGAAAAGCAGCAACTATTCCGTATCATCAGATGATAGTGTATTGGCAGACGGAACAGACGAGAAACTGTTGAAGGAGAGCACTGAACAGAGAAGTTGGAATGAAGGCGTTATAACTTACAGATGTGGTGAAAATGATCACAAACGTCGTATTATACAGTCATGTCATCCCCAACAAGGACTTTCATCAGAAAACAATACACAGAGTCCGTGCTACACAAAAGCACACGCGAGAAAACATTATGGCTATGGCACGAGTCAGTTAGCTACTGAATCTGTGTTGCGGAAATCTGCAAACGTTCGAACGAATGTGTACTCGTCGGAACGAACATCATCTGAAACTCCCGCTCGGGACTCAGCACAGTGTCTACGTGTACATTACGCTACAAATGATAAGGTAACAGGTGATCAGCGCTCATTAACCTCTGTTACAGAGCAAACTCGCCATCTGGAGCGTAGCTCGCATGAAAGGGTTATGCGGCCATTGAATCTGCTAAGCCAAGAAGAACAACGTCAATTAATTGACAAAAATGATATCTTACCAGAAAATTCAATGCGTGGTAACTACAGAGAAATACCGTATTCACTGGAGTCAGTTGCTGAAAGGTTTGCACAGAATGCACCCCAACAGGAAGCAGGTCCGCGTCGCTACCTTCATACAAGCTGCTCACCTGAAACACGGAAAGCAAAAGACTGTCATGAAAGACAGGGTAATCTAACTCAGACTTATGGATTAGATCAGTGTAATATGCAACCAAGCACGAGGATCATTGGCCAAGATCAGCCCAACCAAGGAACACAGGGCACCAGACAGAACGTATGTAATTCAAAAGCGAATACTGCGTTACAACCTGTCAACGTGACGGGTTTTAGTAGTAAGGGAAGTTTACCGAAGATGGATAGCCGTCATACTGCGTCTAACGACAGCTTGAAAGCTTGGCCGCCTAGAGCCGAACAACACGATGAAAGTCAAGCGTACCGTCACGATTCTAGGTGGAGTACTGACAGACAAACACCTTTAAATTATCTGGTAGAACAACAGCTCAATCAAACTGGGGAAAACGCTAATACCAATAGGGACCAAAGCCGGAAACTGGTATTCAATCCCTCTGACTCATATAAAATAGCAGAGAACGAACATTCTTGCACAAGTAACGGTCATCTCAAAAGTGGGTCGTGTCAACGAACCCAAGAAACGGGGCCTGTAAAGGAAAGTTGTCCGACCGATTGTGATGACGTCACATGTCATTGGTTTGAGAATAACCTACAGGAGGATCGTTTGGGGTTTCATAAAACCACATCAGACAAATCATTCAGTAAACCAGATTTATGTGAACCTGAAAAGCAGCTAGGTGTACCTTCACCAGAACGTTTTACTCCAGAATTCTATCTTCAGCTTATTCAGGAGCTGGTGAATTGTAATGCATTACTGGACATATCGAGCTCATACCATTTTGACCAATCTAATTGGTTACAATCAGATATGAATTTTTGCCGTCTTGCAGATGAGATTGTAGGGAAACTAGTGGCTTGGACAAGACATTTACCTTTCTACACCGAAATCCCTCTCAACGTTCACTCCCGAATACTCACGAATCGGTGGCACGAGTTGTTGGTGTTGATCACAACAGCTCACCAAGCACTCACGCTCCAAGCACACAAGCGTCCGACGGAGACGACCTATACAAGCCTGCTGAATTCCAACATGCAAAAGTTGGAAGCTTACCTGTCACGATTATACAGGGAACCTGTATGTCTGGACAAAGTGAAAGTAGAGGAAGTCATGGAAAGGCTGACCATCATCATGTTCAGGTTTCTACAGATGCAAATCAGAATTGAAGAATTTGTATCGCTCCAAATAATCCTTCTGCTCAACCACAGTAAGTCAGCGTGAAACTTTTGATTACTGGTCGTGGATAATTCAAATTTCGTCCACAGTTTGAAAAATTAATTAATTTGCTGTTAATTTTTTGCTATTCAAATATCAAAGTCATTTACCATCAAGTACACCCAGAAACGTTAAATCCATAGTAACACTTTTCCCAGTTTCACCGAAGTATTTTTGTTCCAATTATTTCCTTTTTTCAGTTTTATTATTTAATTCAAAATTTAGAAATAAAATTAAAAGTTTCAAAAATCAAAGTCATATAATCTAAATATTGAACAATGTTTTTACCATGTTTACTTTTTGAACTTTCTAATTGGATTTTCAGGTCACCTGAGATTTATGGTGACCTTATTGCAATACTATTTATTTCATTTTTTTAACTTAAGTATTTATATGAAAGTATCTTAAGGTGCTTTTCCAATATTGTGAACTTTTCTTACCCCGCGGTTTCACATTTCCCAAAGGGGAGGAGGTAAATTTTACTATAATTTATATAGGAAAATGAGGGTTCTGTAGATAATTTGTGTATTTTCTATTGGAAATAGATCAAATTTGGTTAAATTGTTAGTATGGGTGACAGTTCAATGTTCATTGGGCGTGCCAAAAAATTGGTCCTATTGACTGAATTTTTTAAAATGTCTTCTTCTCAATACTCAAATGTAGTAGATTCAAATACAGTACGTTGATGGAAGGTTCTTTGAGTGTTTTTCTCTGGCTGATGGAGTTTCTTTGTGCTCTCTTTACCTCTTCCTTTCTCCTATCTTACCAAATTATGTTATCTCCTTACGGTTTACATATTAACGGTCAGTGTTCATCAGTGAATGTTAAGTATAAAAAAAAATCCCTTTCAATGTGTTTAATGTAAATTGTACTATCGGAGATGGCTTAATTTAAGATTTATAATCTTGTTGCCAGATCCATTTTCAATTTTATAATTTGTGTATGTGTATGTTGTAAATGTATATCTGAAAATAAAATATTGTTTAAACCAAAGACCCCAGAGGCTGATGGATGGGTGTGGCCATTTCTCTGGCTGACCCCAGAGGCTGATGGACGTGGCCAAAAAGGATCAAATAGAATGAAATATCAAAACTCTTCTCAATACCCAGGTCAGATAGTTGTCATAGATGGATGGGTCTGAAATTAAAACTAATGTCCCTTTTTTTTCTCTATGCTACACATTCATTCCAATTGTTTTGGAATGGGAATCTTTAAAACAAAAGCTAAACATTGATTACTTATTTTTAGTCTCTATCAAAAAAACTCATAACAGAAATGTATTCCTTTTTCAGATGATTCGGAGCATAATGCGAAAATCGAGAGCATACAGGATAGATATACGAAGGCGTTGGAGTGGTACGTCAAGACAACCTATCCTCACGACCCGACCAGACTTGGAGAACTCCTGGTCAGACTGCCGGAGATACAGAGCACCTCAAGTCTTCTTCTGAAGAGCAAAATGATCTACATTCCATTTTTCCTTAATGCATGAGTACTAAATATTTGTGGATCTGAACAGAATCGTTGTTTGTGACCTGACTTTTGTTGACTAATTACATTGTTTGACCCGATGTTACAGAACTTGTCATTCTAAGCGGAACTAAGCTTAGGAAACCAGATCCTTGGATGTCCGTACACAGATTGATCCATAGTAAAATTGTTGTAGTGCTTACAAATACAAAGTCCATTATGTACATAAATGTATAACAACACATCGTTATTATAGATCATCATGTAATTATTAAATTCATATCATAATTAAATTAATATATAGGTTAGAGAGACACGATTGTTTGCGACTAATGGAACGGAGGGTACACATGTTTGTTTTAGACTAATGGAACGGAGGGTATACATGTTTGCTTTAGACTGATGTAACGGAGGGTACATACATTTGCTTGTTTGAGACTGGTGGAACGGGGGATACACGTTTGTTTTAGATTAATGGAACGGAGGATACACGTTTGTTTATCAGACCGATGGAACGGAGTGTACATACGTTTGCTTGTTTGAGACTATTGGAACGGTGGGAGAAGCAGGCTTGTCTGAAACTTGGAGAAAGTAGAATTTATATATTTTTCAAGACTGTGATAGAACAGACGATACAGAGGTTTGTTGGGGACTGTGATGGAAGGGAGGATAAAAACATTTATTTAAGAATGATGGAACGGAGGGTAGATAGATTTGTTTTGGGTTGTAATAGAACGGAGGGTAGAGATATTTGTTTTGGATTGTGATAGAACGGAGGGTACAGATTTTTGTCTTGGTTTGTGATAGAACGGAGGGTAGAGAGATTTGTTTTGGATTGAAATAGAAAGGAGGGTAGATATATTTTTTTGAATTGTGATAGAACGGAGGGAACAGATATTTGTTTTGGTTTGTGATAGAACGGAGGGTAGAGATATTTGTTTTGGATTGTGATAGAAAGGAGGGTACAGATTTTTGTCTTGGATTGTGATAGAACGGAGGGTAGAGAGATTTGTTTTGGATTGTGATAGAACGGAGGGTAGATATATTTGTTTTGGATTGTGATAGAACGGAGGGTACAGATATTTGTCTTGGTTTGTGATAGAACGGAGGGTAGAGAGATTTGTTTCGGATTGTGATAGAACGGAGGGTAGATATATTTGTTTTGGATTGTGATAGAACGGAGGGTACAGATATTTGTCTTGGTTTGTGATAGAACGGAGGGTAGAGAGATTTGTTTTGGATTGTAATAGAACGGAGGGTAGAGAGGTTTGTTTTGGATTGTAATAGAAAGGAGGGTAGATATATATTTTTTGAATTGTGATAGAACGGAGGGAACAGATATTTGTTTTGGATTGTGATAGAACGGAGGGTACAGATATTTGTTTTGGATTGTGATAGAAAGGAGGGTACAGATTTTTGTCTTGGATTGTGATAGAACGGAGGGTAGAAATATTTGTTTTGGCTTGTGATAGAAGGGAGGGTACAGAAATTTGTTTTGGTTTGTGATAGAACGGAGGGTACAGATTTTTGTCTTGGATTGTGATAGAACGGAGGGTAGAAATATTTGTTTTGGCTTGTGATAGAACGGAGGGAACAGTTTTTTGTCTTGGATTGTGATAGAACGGAGGGTAGAAATATTTGTTTTGGCTTGTGATAGAAGGGAGGGTACAGAAATTTGTTTTTGGATTGTGATAGAACGGAGGGAACAGTTTTTTGTCTTGGATTGATAGAACGAAGGGAACAGATATTTATTTTGGCTTGTGATAGAACGGAGGGTACAGAGATTTGTTTTGGATTGTAATAGAACGGAGGGTACAGATATTTGTTTTGGATTGTAATAGAACGGAGGGTACAGATATTTTTCTTGGATTGTGATAGAACGGAGGGTACAGATATTTTTCTTGGATTGTGATAGAAAGGGAGATAAAAAGATTTGTTTGAGACTGTGATAGAACGAGTAGAGAATCTCGTGGTTTGATATGAGTGTACATATGTTTGATACTGTGATGGAAAACACGTGTTATTAAGATTTTTTTCTTCTAATGAACTAATTTTATCTTGTTGTCACCATTGTTTTAAAGTATCAGTATCGTCGTTGAAATATAGAAATCTGCTTTCACTAATATTTGCTCATTTGTATGGTAACCTGTTGTAAAGCTAACAATTTTAGCTCACCTGGCCCGAAGAGCCAAGTGAGCTATAGCGATATTGCGGTATCCGTCATCCGTCCGTCGTCTGTCAATTTTTACTGTATATTGCAAATATCCATAAACTGAGCGGATTTTAATCAAATTTAGTCTGAAGCATCCTTGGGGAAAGGGATACCAATTTTGTGTAAAGGCCCCTTACCGGGGTCAGATGGGTGGAACCCAACAGGGAAAATCGATCAATTTCTTAAAAAATTATCTTGTTCTTCAGGAATAGCAGGATATTTTCCAAAAATTGGTCTGAAGCATGCTTGGGAAATCAATTTTGTATAAATGGCGGGTCTAGGCCCCCGGGGCAAAAGGGGCGGACCCAATAGAAAAATCTTTCAATTCTTTAAAACCACAAAAAATTATTACTGGGGATCAAAAATTAAAGACGGTGATGATATAAGATTTTACCCATTGGTCTTGCCCCATCAAAGAGGTAAAGTGACTGAGCTTTAATTTTGAAATATTTGAAATACCCAACCCATAGGCATGTTTAACATCGCTTGACAGTAGGATCCAGGTGAGTGATACAGGCCCTAATGACCTCTTATTACCATTTCCTTTTGTGAATGAATTTCTTTGTTCGTTATGTTATGAATAATTACTTCGTTTTTGAAACGGAATTTGTGATATTCATGTACCGCAGGGAAAACTAACACAGCAATGCGAGTTAGGTTAATGGAATTTGGAACGTAGCATTTTTTTTCTCTTAAAAATTAGGGAATTCGGATATATTACGTTTGGTTTGATGTATATCAGCAACGCTGTTGAATGCCGACCTGAATCTTAAGCCGTCCCATCGAAAGGCTGTCGTGGTTTTCGTGTAAATAGGCTTTGTCAGTGGTGAAAAAAATAATTATCTGTAATGTCATAATTATGACAAGTCATATTACGTAACAAAAGAGATGCAGTATGCTATATATAGATACCTGTGTGATTACAGATAGCACATGTCACGCTGCCTTCTGATTTTGTATTTTTTTTTTTTTTTAAAGTCAATTTTCGGTATTTCTCAAAAAATATTACCTAATTATTAAAATTAATTTAATTTTAATGTTTTCTCCCTCCTTAATTACACATTTATCTGAAAGACTCGTATGTGAGTATGTGAATAGTTGTCACAAAATCACGTTTCATAATTCAAGGGTGTAACAACCTCTTCCATTTAATAAACGGGGCTGATATATTCAATACTTAAGACTACCTGAACTTTTCAGTGATATTTATAGAAATTTCAAATAACCAGATCTAATCTACGGATAATTATTGAAGTCTTTCCGAGTGTATTCCCCTGATCGCGAATGCGTGTGCTTATATTAGCAGTCTTCTGATTGAAATCAGCTTATTATTTGGGAAAGAAGTAATTTTTGCCTAATTATCAATTCCAGCTAAAAGATACCTTACAACATGATACAAGTGTTCTTATTTTGTCTTGACCGAGTTTTTATTGTTAGTGTTTGGATTAAAAAGAAATCCAAGATTGTCATTATTGTCTTGTAATGTCAAAACAGTTTAATCTATTTTATGACTCGGATAAAAAAATAAAAAAAATAATTGAACAAGTCATGCCGTATGTATCTTTGTTTTGCGAGGCGTTGAATATTGTTCACATTCGATGTGTCGTATTTTGGTGAATCACAGTACATACAGATGCTGAAATACAAGTCACTGATTGCTAGTTGCCATGGCAAAATATGATATACACATAGCGAGATGAAGCTCTTTTTAATTGGAGCATCTTTGACACGTGTTCATGATGACTTGTTAAGCAGTAAACACACGCCGAAAGATGCCCATGTAGTCATGTTACGTGTCGCCAGTTTCAAGTTAACACTACAAATTTGCATTAAAAACCAGCCAATAAATGCTTACTTACACATAGACACTTAACATATCCCTGCTGTCATAAACACAATATTTAATCAAAATCTAAATCCATTGTCAAAGATTGCTCAGAACTTTCCGCGGAGGAGTACAGACACACCCATGGAAGCTACAGTGAACCAGCCAAAACCAAACATGGAAGCACGCGCTGGTTGAGGAATTGCGAAAAGGTAAGCAAGTGTGTGACAAATACGACAGAACGTAAACATCCGGAAATGGAAGGCAGCCCACCAGGGATCTGGTTCTGTCAGGACGTACAAAACGCCCACCAATACAAACGGAATGACATTTTCAACGTCGTTCTGGTGACATCTGAAGAAAGAAAAGTCAGAATTATAAATAAACGTGCTAAATACTGGCGTAACAGTTAAAATCGTACGCTCGACTTGTCAAATGATCTTGCTGGAAGCAAACATCAAATTTCGCCAAAACCTGTTATCACATCTAAAAACAATATGGCGTTGTTGTATGTGATGTTGCCTTTAATTGGCTGGTGAAAAAAAAATCAGTTATGGAAAGTCAAAACCCATGACGTGAGAACCGAAGCCAAATCGTTAAATAATCTTATGTTGAAACACAATGTACATAAAATGTTTTGTTGTTTATCATAAATAAACAACTCGCACATATTGTGTGTAGTAACAAACCGAGAAGATTTCACTCTCGAGCAATATTATTACTGAAAGGATGGGGTTTGATGTTGATACAATGGTATTTAAGAAATGTCGAGATTACGCAGGGCATGTACTTAAAACACATCCAATGTACACGTGCAAATATATTGACCAATTTATTACCTAAAGCTTCTGAGCGAAGGAAGAACGATAACTCTTACATCTACTAAAAAAACTGCCGACACACACACACACCCTCACACACATCTACAACGTATTTATGTGTTTAATTATGAAACAATTACATACAACTGAAACTACATCAGATCTTGACAAGATATGCATTAAAAGTGGACAACCAGCCGTAAACGTATTAAAGTGTTTCATATGAATGATGGACACAGTTTAAAAACAAGGGATTGAGTCACACCCCTCCTAGTTTATTTAACACACGATTTAGACACATACCTTCTAGTTCGCTCTACGACAATGTCGTTAAAAATTGTGGTTTGTCCTTTCACGAGCCTGTCCTCCATGTTAGCCACTACCTGTAACAGAATAATTCACAATAATATCCGTGTGGTACCCTTTATTGTGTTACCAGTGTCTGTACCCACCATTGTGTTAGTCTGTGTCTGTACCCACCATTGTGTTAGTCTGTGTCTGTACCCACCATTGTGTTACCAGTGTCTGTACCCACCATTGTGTTGGTCTGTATCTGTACCCACCATTGTGTTACCAGTATCTGTACCCACCATTGTGTTAGTCTGTGTTTGTACCCACCATTGAGTTACCAGTATCTGTACCCACCATTGAGTTACCAGTGTCTGTACCCACCATTGAGTTACCAGTGTCTGCACCCACCATTGAGTTACCAGTGTCTGTACCCACCATTGAGTTATCAGTGTCTGTACTCACCATTGTGTTAGTCGGTGTCTGTACCCACCATTGTGTTACCAGTATCTGTACCCACCATTGTGTTAGTCTGTGTCTGTACCCACCATTGTGTTAGTCTATATCTGTACCCACCATTGTGTTACCAGTATCTGTACCCACCATTGTGTTAGTCTGTGTCTGTACCCACCATTGTGTTAGTCTGTGTCTGTACCCACCATTGAGTTACCAGTGTCTGTACCCACCATTGAGTTACCAGTGTCTGTACCCACCATTGAGTTACCAGTGTCTGTACCCACCATTGAGTTACCGGTGTCTGTATCCACCATTGAGTTAGTCGATATCTGTACCCACCATTGTGTTAGTCGGTGTCTGTACCCACCATTGTGTTAGTCTGTGTCTGTACCCACCATAGTGTTAGTCGGTGTCTGTACCCACCATTGTGTTAGTCTGTGTTTGTACCCACCATTGAGTTACCAGTATCTGTACCCACCATTGAGTTACCAGTGTCTGTACCCACCATTGAGTTACCAGTGTCTGCACCCACCATTGAGTTACCAGTGTCTGTACCCACCATTGAGTTATCAGTGTCTGTACTCACCATTGTGTTAGTCGGTGTCTGTACCCACCATTGTGTTAGTCTGTGTCTGTACCCACCATAGTGTTAGTCGGTGTCTGTACCCACCATTGTGTTAGTCTGTGTCTGTACCCACCATTGTGTTAGTCTGTGTCTGTACCCACCATTGTGTTAGTCTGTGTCTGTACCAACCTTTGTGTTACCAGTGTCTGTACCCACCATTGTGTTACCAGTGTCTGTACCCACCATTGTGTTACCAGTGTCTGTACCCACCATTGTGTTACTAGTGTCTGTACCCACCATTGTGTTACTAGTGTCTGTACCAACCATTGTGTTACCAGTGTCTGTACCCACCATTGTGTTACTAGTGTCTGTACCCACCATTGTGTTACCAGTGTCTGTACCCACCATTGTGTTACCAGTGTCTGTACCCACCATTGAGTTACCAGTGTCTGTACCCACCATTGTGTTACCAGTGTCTGTACCCACCATTGTGTTAGTCTGTGTCTGTACCCACCATTGTGTTACCAGTATCTGTACCCACCATTGTGTTACCAGTATCTGTACCCACCATTGTGTTACCAGTGTCTGTACCCATCATTGTGTTACCAGTGTCTGTACCCACCATTGTGTTAGTCTGTATCTGTACCCACCATTGTGTTACCAGTATCTGTACCCACCATTGTGTTAGTCTGTGTCTGTACCCACCATTGTGTTAGTCTGTGTCTGTACCAACCATTAATTTGTTTTAGTCTTTGTCTGTACCCACCATTGAGTTACCAGTGTCTGTACCCACCATTGTGTTACCAGTGTCTGTACCCACCATTGTGTTAGTCTGTGTCTGTACCCACCATTGTGTTACCAGTGTCTGTACCCACCATTGTGTTAGTCTGTATCTGTACCCACCATTGTGTTACCAGTATCTGTACCCACCATTGTGTTAGTCTGTGTCTGTACCCACCATTGTGTTAGTCTGTGTCTGTACCAACCATTAATTTGTTTTAGTCTTTGTCTGTACCCACCATTGAGTTACCAGTGTCTGTACCCACCATTGTGTTACCAGTGTCTGTACCCACCATTGTGTTACCATTGTCTGTACCCATCATTGTGTTACCAGTGTCTGTACCCACCATTGTGTTAGTCTGTGTCTGTACCCACCATTGTGTTACCAGTATCTGTACCCACCACTGTGTTAGTCTGTGTCTGTACCCACCATTGTGTTAGTCTGTGTCTGTACCAACCATTAATTTGTTTTAGGTGATACATGGTAACAAAGATACAGAGTGTTAATACACGTGATACATGGTAACAAAGATACAGACTGTTGATACACGTGATACATGGTAACAAAGATACAGTGTTAATACACGTGATACATGGTAACAAAGATACAGTGTTAATACACGTGATACATGGTAACAAAGATACAGAGTGTTGATACACGTGATACATGGTAACAAAGATACAGAGTGTTGATACACGTGATACATGGTAACAAAGATACAGAGTGTTGATACATGTGATACATGGTAACAAAGATACAGAGTGTTGATACACGTGATACATGGTAACAAAGATACAGAGTGTTGATACACGTGATACATGGTAACAAAGATACAGAGTGTTGATACACGTGATACATGGTAACAAAGATACAGAGTGTTGATACACGTGATACATGGTAACAAAGATACAGAGTGTTGACATACACGTGATACATGGTAACGAAGATACAGAGTGTTGATACACGTGATACATGGTAACAAACATACAGTGTTAATACACGTGATACATGGTAACAAAGATACAGAGTGTCAATACACGTGATACATGGTAACAAAGATACAGAGTGTTGATACACGTGATACATGGTAACAAAGATACAGAGTGTCAATACACGTGATACATGGTAACAAAGATACAGAGTGTTGATACACGTGATACATGGTAACAAAGATACAGAGTGTTGATACACGTGATACATGGTAACAAAGATACAGAGTGTTGATACACGTGATACATGGTAACAAAGATACAGTGTTAATACACGTGATACATGGTAACAAAGATACAGTGTGTTGATACACATGATACATGGTAACAAAGATACAGAGTGTTGATACACGTGATACATGGTAACAAAGATACAGAGTGTTGATACACGTGATACATGGTAACAAAGATACAGTGTTGATACACGTGATACATGGTAACAAAGATATAGTGTTAATACACGTGATACATGGTAACAAAGATACAGAGTGTTAATACACGTGATACATGGTAACAAAGATACAGAGTGTTAATACACGTGATACATGGTAACAAAGATACAGAGTGTTGATACACGTGATACATGGTAACAAAGATACAGAGTGTTGATACACGTGATACATGGTAACAAAGATACAGAGTGTTGATACACGTGATACATGGTAACAAAGATACAGAGTGTTGATACACGTGATACATGGTAACAAAGATACAGAGTGTAAATACACGTGATACATGGTAACAAAGATACAGAGTGTAAATACACGTGATACATGGTAACAAAGATACAGACTGTTGATACACGTGATACATGGTAACAAAGATACAGAGTGTTGATACACGTGATACATGGTAACAAAGATACAGAGTGTTGATACACGTGATACATGGTAACAAAGATACAGAGTGTTGATACACGTGATACATGGTAACAAAGATACAGTGTTAATACACGTGATACATGGTAACAGAGATACAGTGTTGATACACGTGATACATGGTAACAAAGATACAGAGTGTTAATACACGTGATACATGGTAACAAAGATACAGAGTGTTGATACACGTGATACATGGTAACAAAGATACAGAGTGTTGATACACGTGATACATGGTAACAGAGATACAGAGTGTTGATACACGTGATACATGGTAACAAAGATACAGAGTGTTGATACACGTGATACATGGTAACAAAGATACAGAGTGTTGATACACGTGATACATGGTAACAAAGATACAGAGTGTTGATACACGTGATACATGGTAACAAAGATACAGAGTGTTGATACACGTGATACATGGTAACAAAGATACAGAGTTAATACACGTGATACATGGTAACAAAGATACAGAGTGTTGATACAGGTGATACATGGTAACAAAGATACAGAGTGTTAATACACGTGATACATGGTAACAAAGATACAGAGTGTTGATACACGTGATACATGGTAACAAAGATACAGAGTGTTGATACACGTGATAATACATGGTAACAAAGATACAGAGTGTTGATACACGTGATACATGGTAACAAAGATACAGAGTGTTGATACACGTGATACATGGTAACAAAGATACAGAGTGTTGATACACGTGATACATGGTAACAAAGATACAGAGTGTTGATACACGTGATACATGGTAACAAAGATACAGAGTGTTGATACACGTGATACATGGTAACAAAGATACATGATACATGGTAACAAAGATACAGAGTGTTGATACACGTGATACATGGTAACAAAGATACAGAGTGTTGATACACGTGATACATGGTAACAAAGATACAGTGTGTTAATACACGTGATACATGGTAACAAAGATACAGTGTTAATACACGTGATACATGGTAACAAAGATACAGAGTGTTGATACACGTGATACATGGTAACAAAGATACAAAGTGTTGATACACGTGATACATGGTAACAAAGATACAGAGTGTTGATACACGTGATACATGGTAACAAAGATACAGAGTGTTGATACACGTGATACATGGTAACAAAGATACAGTGTTGATACACGTGATACATGGTAACAAAGATACAGAGTGTTGATACACGTGATACATGGTAACAAAGATACAGAGTGTTGATACACGTGATACATGGTAACAGAGATACAGTGTTGATACACGTGATACATGGTAACAAAGATACAGAGTGTTGATACACGTGATACATGGTAACAGAGATACAGATACATGGTAACAAAGATACAGTGTTGATACACGTGATACATGGTAACAAAGATACAGAGTGTTGATACACGTGATACATGGTAACAAAGATACAGAGTGTTGATACACGTGATACATGGTAACAAAGATACAGTGTTAATACACGTGATACATGGTAACAAAGATACAGAGTGTTGATACACGTGATACATGGTAACAAAGATACAGTGTTAATACACCTGATACATGGTAACAAAGATACAGAGTGTTAATACACGTGATACATGGTAACAAAGATACAGAGTGTTGATACACGTGATACATGGTAACAAAGATACAGAGTGTTGATACACGTGATACATGGTAACAAAGATACAGAGTGTTGATACACGTGATACATGGTAACAAAGATACAGAGTGTTGATACACGTGATACATGGTAACAGAGATACAGTGTTAATACACGTGATACATGGTAACAAAGATACAGTGTTAATACACGTGATACATGGTAACAAAGATACAGAGTGTTGATACACGTGATACATGGTAACAAAGATACAGAGTGTTAATACACGTGATACACGTGATACATGGTAACAAAGATACAGAGTGTTGATACACGTGATACATGGTAACAAAGATACAGTGTTAATACACGTGATACATGGTAACAAAGATACAGAGTGTTAATACACGTGATACATGGTAACAGAGATACAGTGTTGATACACGTGATACATGGTAACAGAGATACAGTGTTGATACACGTGATACATGGTAACAAAGATACAGAGTGTTAATACACGTGATACATGGTAACAAAGATACAGAGTGTTGATACACGTGATACATGGTAACAAAGATACAGAGTGTTAATACACGTGATACATGGTAACAAAGATACAGTGTTAATACACGTGATACATGGTAACAAAGATACAGTGTTAATACACGTGATACATGGTAACAACATGGTAACAAAGATACAGTGTTAATACACGTGATACATGGTAACAAAGATACAGAGTGTTAATACACGTGATACATGGTAACAAAGATACAGTGTTAATACACGTGATACATGGTAACAAAGATACAGAGTGTTAATACACGTGATACATGGTAACAAAGATACAGAGTGTTAATACACGTGATACATGGTAACAAAGATACAGATACACGTGATACATGGTAACAAAGATACAGAGTGT